>NC_090906.1:12902119-13032569 GCF_040956055.1 Brachionichthys hirsutus | reverse complement strand
GGGGCTCAGCCCCCCCCCCCCCCCCCCCACAGATGGCGTTATCGGTTCTTTCCAGCCTCTTTCTGCACAGTCACGCTGGATTGCCCGGCGCAGTCTGGTAAAAGCGAGGTTTCCACCGCTCAAAGGGGGAGGAGCCATCGTTCCAGGAACACTCGAAGGATCTGCTCGGCTCCTTCTGCACGTTTTTTTAAATTCACAAGGAGTTCCTTGTTCCTGGTGTGGCGTGGATCATGATCTGAAGGACGCAGCGATTGACCGGTATCCCATTACTCATCAATAGTACTCGTAGCTAACGCCGTGTCAGAACGGACCTGTTGTTGCTGTTTATGTCTCTCTCTCTCTCTCTCTCTCCCCCCTCAACTCAAATGGGTAAAGCCCGACTTGGGGCCTGGTCAGGGGTTTCTCCTGTTCCAGGGCAGTGTGTTTCACCCTCGCATCACCAGTTCCTAACTCATTGGAAATCTGTCGGGCCTTTGTGAAAGGGAAGTCTAGACCTGCTGTTTGTTGGAGAGCACCTTGATGTAACATTGATCATGATTTGACACCGTGTGAATAAATAAAACTATTGTTTCATCTTGCTGGGAGTGTTTGTCTTGCCCTGTGTGATATATTCATGTCATTTCGGGAGTTGGCTCTGTTGGAAATGTTTGACGTTTGCCAATAGCAGCATGAACCGCTCTGAATCGGAGGCTGACGTTGAACAGGGAGAAAACGGGTCGGTTCAAAGTAGAAACAAAAAGTGCGACTCATCGATTAGCCTCGATCGAAAATGTCCTAAAAGTTGTTGCGCCTCAAATACTCGACGGATGTCGCCGAGCAACGACGTTATTTGCCGCGTCGCGATTGGACTGCGTGAACTCGGCTGTCTTTCTGGGTTCATGAACTAGTAGCGTACCGTAGCTGCTTTGATCGTCCGCTCCACCACCCGCTAGCCTGGACGGACAGGAAGCGGGACGGGACCTCGGTGGAGGCGGGTCCGTCCTTGGCCTTCGTAACCGATTTTAGTACAGGATGCGCTGGAGGTGCACGTCTGTTTTCACACGTTTTAACGCTGCTTTCTCTCTCTCCTCCGGCCCTGGTGCTCCGCCTCCTTTACGGCCGCCACGGTTTGCGTCCGCAGAGCTCCCCGCTGAAGAAGGTAAATATTGATTTTTCCATTGAGCTGTGATCCTCCTCCCTTTACGACCTGATTACGTGTCGGGAGGCCGGATCTTATCTTTTATACAGGCCGACCGCTCAAGCGTTTGGCGTGTACTCTGCTGCGGCTTTCCCCCCTTTGACACACAACCCGGTATCTCTGTAAACACATGACTTATCGTCCTTTACAGCTGCATATCAGGCAGTTGAGCCAACGCCGACACGTTGGGCCTGTCCTTCCTGCCCTGAAATGTGGCACGCCTCGGCTCGTAACGGTTGAAACCTCGCAGATTGAAGATAATCTGTGAGGTTCCATCACAGATTTAATTCGGCGTGCGTGCGTGCGTGCGGTGTGTGTGTGTGTGCGCGTGTGTGTGTGTCCATTTACAGGGAAGTCCCTGTGGGAGCTGGTGGCGGAGCAGTTTGAAGACCTCCTGGTCAGGATCCTGCTGCTCGCTGCCTGCGTCTCCTTCGTAAGTACAACCAGCGAGTTAAAATGCCAGCGGTCTGTACCATATTTGTTTTTTATAATAATAATAAACGCTCGGGGGGGGGGGGGGGGGGGGGTTGGTGGCCCCGGTTGCCAGGAACTGGCCCCCCTAATGAGCTGCTCCGTTATATTTAGGCAGCTTTTTCCTCCCCGTTTAGAACGCTGCTCAACCGATTTAGCGTGGACTTGCAGACTTTTCCAGCCAGCGTTGATATGGTTTCATTTGGGGGGGGGGGCGAACAGAACATTTCTGCCAAAGCTGGAAACCAAACTCTGCTGCAGCGCCTCAGCCTGTGACCCTGGTTTCGGTGTGATTGTGGTGAGGTGTGGGGGAACCCCCCCCCCCGCCCTGATGCCTCGGGATGGGGGGGCTGCTGCTGCCGTTTCTGAAAGTAGGAAATTGCTGTAAAATTGTAGACAACGCGATACGTCTCCTCTGACTGTTGGCGAGCGGCTCAGAGCAGGCCTTAGAGGAATCCCGTGTTTTAATCTCTTTATACCTTTTTATTTATTTATGTATAAATCTATTTGGCTTTCTCGCCATTTAAAAGTGGTTTAAGTGGAGAACCGCGCTGGAAGTTAATCCTGAAGCCTCGGGTTCATTTGACTGACAATTTAAATATAATAAAAGCAGACTCTCCTGCTTCCTTTGCGTGACGGGAAGCTTTTTTAAATTTATCTGCTTTTACTTTTTAAAAATAATAAAATTGTTGTTATAATATTAGAATAACTTTAAACTGACAGCAGAAAATGTGGAACAATAATCAGTCGCTCGGGTGGAGCTCGTCACGGAAGGCGGTTGGAAGGTCAAACGGAATTCCAGCCTCCTTTGTTCGCAGCACGCTTTTCACTCGGTGGCATTCTTGTGCGCCGCGCGGAGACAGCTGTGGCCGGAGGCCATTTGTTTTTCCCGACATCCTTCCATCCCATTATTATGAATGCAAAATATCGGGAGTGCCTCGCGTGAAATCCAAATCTATACTCAAATGAAACATTTTCAGTGGTCAAGACTGAGCCAAGGTCGCCGTGACCTTGCGAATCCTATCGCCAGCCGTGAGCTAAAAGTTCACGTTTTTAATTCAAGATGTTCTCGCACGGCGATTAAATTGACCTAAACTGCACGTTTATGGAGGTGGAAGGAAACGAGAAAACCCACGGGAGAACATGCACGCTCCTGCACAGATGGGATTCAAACCCAGTACCTTCTTGCTGTGAGGCGGCAGCGCCGACCACTACACCACCGTGCCGTCTAATGGATAAATGGTTGCGATTAGTCCAGCTTCAGCCACGGCAAGTTGTAGCAGGAATGCATTTAAATATGTTGTGAACGTTAGCGTGAACGCGCTCGGGACGCGGCGGACGAGGGACCTGCAGCAGGACGTCTGTCCAGAAGGCGTTCTTGTCTGCTGGTCTTTCCTGCAGCGACGCGTTTCCTGCCCGCGCAAAGGGCGCTGCAGGGTGACGTGTCGGCTGAGGTAACGCCTCCTTTTGTTTGTCTAGGTGTTGGCTATGTTTGAGGAGGGGGAGGAGACAACCACCGCCTTCGTCGAGCCTCTCGTCATTCTTCTTATCCTCATCGCCAACGCTGTAATTGGGGTCTGGCAGGTGAGACGCGCTCGTCGTCCTGCGTCTTTGTGTTCCGTGTGCAAATATGCTCCCGGTTAGCGTTCCTTTCCACGTGGCGTTCCCGTCCATGGCTGCGGGATGCCTGCTTTCGCCTTTAGCCTTCTGTTAGCGCTCACACAGACATGTGTGCTAACGGCCGTGCAGCCAAGCAACACTTCTCGGTCGGTTGTTGATCCTGGAGACACGAAAAAGTGTAAAAGTCACTCTGGAAGCAGGAAGTTCTGACGCAGATGCCAAGGATAGTCCCGAGAAAGAAGGCGTGATGTCCCACGCTGTCCGGACGACGTGGAGGAAATGGTTTGCGTCCTCCCATTTCGCCGCCAGGCCACGTTGGTGTTGCAACGCAACTCGTCCTGCTAGCGCACGGACATGTGAAAATAACGACTCTCTCCTCGCCGCGTCTCTCTGCGCAGGAACGCAATGCCGAGAACGCCATCTAGGCGCTGAAGGAGTACGAACCGGAGATGGGGAAGGTGTATCGCATGAACCGCAGGGCCGTCCAGATGATCAAAGCGAGGGACATCGTGCCGGGAGACGTGGTGGAGGTGGCAGGTAAGCTGCGGCGCTTCGTCTCCGGAGAGCCGCCGCCGCCGGCGTGCAGAGAAACCCGCCGAGCCTTCGCCTACGGAGAGCGTTCGCCGCCGGCGTGCAGAGAAACCCGCCGAGCCTTCGCTTCCCATTCATGGTTCTGGAAACCCTGTTGGAATATCTCAAAGCGTACATAAGCGCCTTTTCACCGTGTGCGCAGGTGCCAGGGCTGCAGCCCAGTCGTGTGTGTGTGTGTGTCTGTAAGTGCTGCGCCCCCCCCCCCCAGTTGAATTTTCCGCTGCTTTCCCTCCCTCTTCCTTCGGCTTTCCATGCGCTCAGTCTCGCCACCTGGATGCGGTTGGCCGTTAGTCAGCGCCTCGCTCATTCTCCCCCACGTTACATTCACGCACGCACGCACGTGCACACACACACACACACACGTTCCCCCTGCTGTAAACTCGCCCATGTGTGGGCAGCCTCTTCTAAAAATAAGTCTTGTTGTCACTCCGGTTCCAGAACATCTGTGCGTGCCAGAGTCGAGGCGCGACGGCCACCGCGGCTAGCTCGCCTCGCCGTCGATGCGCCCGCTCGGATCGGTGAGAGCCCGATCGATCGATCGGGACGGCCCCCTCCCTCACGCCGTCTGTTTGCGTGCGGCGGCGTGCAGCGTTTCTTCGGGCTTGTTACAGCCACGATGACACGCGTGCGCAGACGGCCGTGCCCACGCTGAAATGACTCTTCTCTTTTGCAACCCCCCCCCACCTGTCAACACCAACAGTGTCACCATGACAACTCTCCCCGCCCTCTGCTTTGACTCATCCTTGAGATGCAGAGGAGGCCGAGGGCTTGACGGGACACCGTGCGTCGTAATGCAAATGAGCCATCTGCTGTTCGAATAAGGGGGGCGGCGGCGGCCGATGGATCCGCGGCGGCGGTCGGGTTGCCCTCACGTGGCAAAGTCGCATTTCTAAAAGCCTGCCTCTGGTTTTGAAGCATGCTTCACGCTTGTATTTGCTGTCTGACCGAATGGATGATGATGATGATGATGATGCTGTGTTCACGCCCCGCCCTCTGACTGAAGCACGGCGAAAGTTTTCCCTCGGCTTTCCCGTGCCTCAGATGAGCCGCCGGTCGTTCCACGGGGACTTTATGGAGGTTTGGCCACGAGTTCCTCCGAGGAGCCGAATGTATTTACGCAGCTTCCCGGCGCCGCTGCCTGCCGGACTCGCCGTAGGCACGTTGCCCGTGACGCCACGGTTACGACACCGTTGTGATTTTGCCTCCGTTCGTGGAACTCTCCTGGTTTTTTGTATTTTATTTTTAAACTGTGACTTCAGCGGTCAGGTTGTCAGGAACTCCTCGCGGGTTTACACAGAACCCGAAGAGATGGAAAGCTGCTCCGAGCCAATCCCGGCGTCACGGTTATCCGGTTCGAGGATCCAGAACTCTTATGCAAGATGCTTAGGTTTGGTTAAGAGTCCATCTTCGCTCACACAATCTATTTTGAGGAGCCAGGCCCGGCACGTCGTGAAAATGTTTCCATTAAAGGTTTGTCGTCGAGCTCTGGGGTGGAAGAGGCGGCGATGGCCGTTCCCGTTCTTGTGGCTGCGGAATCTGAGGCTCCTCCTGCAGACAGACGGACTCTGTTGGTGATGGAATGTCTTCTGAAGGACAGGAGAGGGCTTAACAGAGCGAAGCAGGAACTGAAAGGGGGGGGCAACGTGACTCCAAGGTCACCTTGAGCTGTCGATTCTCTGGTTGCCGCTGATGCGTGATTGTTAGCATGTAGCTTTTAGCAGCATTCCCGGATACTCGCGGTTTTCTTGAACGTCAGTAACCGTTTGGAATCTGTGTTTAATGAGTTTGTACACCGTTTCTGTACTCAGACTGGGGGGGGGGGCTGATTTTGGATTACTTTAAGCATTTATTTCCGGTAATTGAAATCCCTTGAGATTCATGTTGTCTGTTTTTGAAGTTGGAGACAAGGTGCCTGCTGACATCAGACTGATCTCCATAAAGTCCACCACCCTGCGGGTGGACCAGTCCATCCTCACAGGTATTCCTTCTTCGGGGCCACGCCCCCTCCCTCATGCACTTCACGTGGAATCGATGCCTTAACATCGACTTCCCTGTTCCTCCCGTTTCCTCAGGGGAGTCTGTGTCGATCATCAAACACACCGACCCTGTTCCCGACCCGCGGGCCGTCAACCAGGACAAGAAGAACATGCTCTTCTCCGTAAGCGCGTCCCGCCCCTCTGCAGTGTTTGTCTTCTGTCCTCCGTCCCCACTCGACCCCGGACAGACGGGTTGTTGATGGCTGCTGCTCCTCTTTCCGTTTAGGGCACGAACATCGCTGCGGGCCGTGCCGTTGGCGTCGTCATTGCTACCGGCGTTTCCACGGAGATCGGTAAAATCCGTAATCAGATGGCGGCTACGGAGCAGGAGAGGACGCCGCTGCAGCAGAAGCTGGACGAGTTCGGCCAGCAGCTGTCCAAGGTCATCTCCCTGATCTGCGTGGCCGTGTGGGTCATCAACATCGGGCACTTCGGCGACCCCGTCCACGGCGGCTCTTGGGTCAGAGGGGCCATCTATTACTTTAAGATCGCGGTGGCCCTGGCGGTTGCCGCCATCCCCGAAGGCCTGCCCGCCGTCATCACCACCTGCCTCGCCCTCGGCACGCGACGCATGGCCAAGAAGAACGCCATCGTGCGCAGCCTGCCTTCCGTCGAGACCTTGGGCTGTACGTCCGTCATCTGCTCCGACAAGACGGGCACCCTCACCACCAACCAGATGTCCGTCTGCAGAGTGAGTGGCAGCCGGGAAGCGAGGACTCGCCGCCGCCGCTTGTAAAGCTCGCCCGACGTGGCTCAACGTGCACGTCGAAGACAACGAAGCTTAAATATTTAATTTCCACGTCTCTCCATTTGATGGACGCTTCCTGAAAGGCCTCTGGGAGTGTTCTTTGAAAAGGTGGAATGAATGGGGGGCTTTTAAGGGGGGTGGAAAATCTTTGCGGCGCCGTAATGTTTACCTTCGTTTGGCGGCTTTTGGATAGCTGCTGTCGGGGTAGTAGAGTCTGGCGTGACCCTGAAGTACCCGGAGGACTTCAGGTTGCCTCGCATGCACGTTGGGAACGTTTGTCGAGCCGCACACACAAAAATCCGAATCCCGGAATGTGTGAAAACTTTAAGATCTTGTCCACAGCTAGTGTGTGTGTGTGTGTGTGTGTGTATTGTTCTCCGTATTTGCTCCGAGTGCTAAGTAAATACCAGCGCCGCGGTTTGCCGTGGTTCCCAGTGAAGGTTACGCCGTACTAGCTGGAGTAAACGCCGCTTGTCTGGTCGGCGGCGTGCAGAACTGGGAGGGGGGGGGGGGGGGTTACCCTGGAACCTGCTGGGATCGGCGTGCTGCAGCAGGGAGTTCCCTCGAGCAGGAGGGACATGGAAGAGTGCTCTCACCACAAGCCTGAAGGCTTCCTTCCAACGAGGTCGCGAGGCGGGCTGGTAAATATTGACCTTGCGTCTGAGTCGCTGCTGGGAGGCGAGATGCACGGCGCTTCCCCGTTAACGCCCATCACACGACTGCTCGACACTTCGCTGTTTCCATCTGCTCCTACTTTTGGACTGATGGCACGGTCTCCTTTCCGTCGAGGTGCGAGCTCCTATCGGCGGGGTTTTCCCTCCGTATCCCGCCACCGCGTTTGCTTTTTACCGCCAAAGACGCATAAGAAAAGGAGTATTCGTCGTTCGACCCCGCAAAAGTCCGAGTAGAAGCGCAGAAACGAGTCCCATGTTTCGGCTCAGGACGCGTCGAGGGCCTCGTGCTGCTCTTTAGGCCCTCACTGGACCCCCGAACTGCCGTCGTCGGCCTGAAGCCTCAAATTAAATGAAAACTAACGTCAGGATATCCGCTCCGCTCGCCGCGGCTGTCGTTACCTGATAGGCTGAGGAGCTTGGTCGTGTTGCGTCGTGGCGACGCATGTTTGGTGCTGATAACGGCAGCGTCGTGCGGCCGAACCAGAATAAGTCCGACGGGTGGTAACGGAACCTTTGATATCGTATTTCCTGCGGCAGCTCGGCTGGACGCGCCTCTGGGGTTAAAGCTGATTGGCTGTCAGTGGAGATGTAAGAACTCATCCGTGAATGGCGACCTTCAACGAGATGCAGTCGTCGGTTATTTTATTTTATTTTATTAAGCCACACGTCGCAGATGTTTCTACAATCACACGGCTGAATGAAACTGGTAAAACTGCAACGTCGACGTCGAGGATTACAAACGGCACGTTCCCACAAACGCATCCCATCGAGACGTTAAATCTGGAAAGGCGCGCCAACGTCAGGTTTACAGTTCCGTGTTGGACCACGCCTCCGAGCTTCCCATTAAAACCAGTTCAAGCCCGATGAAGGGGTGGCTTCCTAAATGGAATGTCTCGGTGAAGCTTGAATTAACGCCTGACATTTTGTAGAAACGCTTTGTTCAATGTTGGAAGCAGACTTTTGAATCCGTGTTCTGGATCCTACGAAGCCTTGCTCGGACTTTTAACCCGATTCGAACCCGAACGGAGGTTGATCCTGGCGTGGCTGACCGTGGCCTCGTTTGGCTTGGTGTAAGATAAAATGACATGGAGCGTGCAAACATTTTCCACATTGTGTCCTCCTCTTGTGTGCATGAAAGTTGGTTCCGGGTCCAATCGGGCTGCAGAGAGTAAATGTCCAGTCCTCGGTTTCAGCTGATAAGCCGTCTCCTGTCTTTCCTCTTCTAGATGTTCATTGCAGACAAGGTAGAGTTTTCAAAGTGCCGCCTTCACGAGTTCTCCATCACTGGATCGACGTACGCCCCCGAGGGACAGACGTGAGTACAGATGTGTGAGAGAGGGGGGGGGGGGGCTGCAATCCAGCCTGTCGCTCGGTTATCTGGTAGGCGCTGATTATTGACGGGAGATTGTTTATTTGTGTTGTGTACTGTGTGGGTTACTGTGTGGGAGCTTCTCTAGCAACGGTTGCCGTCTCCGTTGTCATGCAGTCACGCAGCACTGACACGCACACACACACACACACACACACACACACTCGCTGTTTACTTCTGTCCAACCACTGATTCTTCAGTCGGCTCTGAGAAGGCTAAACGAAGTGAAGTGTGTTGTCTTGGAGGGTAATGTGTGTGTGTGTGTGTGTGTGCGCGTGTGTGTGTGTGCGTGTGTGTGTGTGTGTGTGTGCGCTCCTTCCAGACTGAAAGAAGACGAGCCCGTGCAGTGTGGCGACTACGATGGACTTATAGAGTTGGCCACCGTCTGCTCTTTGTGCAATGATTCTTCCCTGGACTACAATGAGGTCATTAATGCGCACACACACACGCACACACACACACACAAACACACACACACACTAAAATAAGACGGTGTCGCCTCACAGCCGGAAGGTACCGGGTTCGAATCCCAGCTGTGTCCGTGTGTGGTTTCTCCAGTTCCCTTCCACGACGGAAAACATGCAGCTGATTGTGCGTGTTGTGTGCGTGTGTGCGTGAGCGGTTGTCTGTCTCTGCGATGCGCTGGCGACGCATTCGGGGTGTACCGCACCTCTCGCCCATGGGAAGCTCCAGCAAAGCCCGCGACCCGCAAAGCGGAATCTCATCTACAAGAAGACGGATGGGCGGACGGGAAATGATTTCCTCGTCGCCCGAACGCCTGCTCTCATCTCCGGGTTGCTGCTCACTCGTGGTCACCATGGTGTCACGGCAACCATGGTGTCACGGCAACCGTGCGGAGGAGAGAGACCTGGGCTTGTGTGCTTTTTCAGCTTCAGCTTGTAAATGCGGCTTGCCAGTTTTTGTCAGAAGGACTTTTCGCGAGATCAAATTGCGCTAAACTGGCGCAGAAAAGCGGAGCGGGGCGTTGGCATGCCGACGGGACGGCGAGGCGTTTAATCGCCGTCTGTGCCCGATAACGCCAACAAGTCAATGCGGCGTACCAAGCCGCCGTGCACAGCGGGACCGTCTCAACGAGCCGCTGATCCGCTGCGTCTCTGTTGTCTCTTAGGCCAAAGGGGTTTATGAGAAAGTGGGCGAGGCCACTGAGACGGCCCTCACCACCCTGGTGGAGAAGATGAACGTCTTCAAGACGGACGTGTCGGGACTCAGCAAGGTGGAACGGGCCGGATCGTGCAACTCGGTAAGCGACACGGCGAGATGCAATGGGGCCTTTGGCTGTTTGAAACCTGCGCAGAATCCTCGACTCGTCTAAAACCGCGCAGAATCCTCGACTCGTCTAAAACCGTGCAGAATCCTCGACTCGTCTAAAACCTGCGCAGAATCCTCGACTCGTCTAAAACCGCGCAGAATCCTCGACTCGTCTAAAACCGCGCAGAATCCTCGACTCGTCACTGCAAGGCAAAGCGTCTTGCTGACAAATGATTTGACGTCTCAGACGAGATGTGTCCAAAGAGAATAGAGCAGCAGAACCTTTTGAATCGAACCTGATCAGCAGCGGCGTGCAAGTGGACTTACACGGCAGGGAGAGAGAGAGGGGAATCATTTCCCAGGATGCATTGCAAAGACCAACTCCCGTCTGACTGGATGTACGAACTTCACGTCGGCCCTCCTGATTGTCACACGCAGGGATTGGAACCAACTCTTGATCTATGGCGACCCCTGCTGGTCAGACGGGACTTGAACCAGGGAAACGGGGATGGTTCAGTGCTCTGACAGAGCGCCGACAGTATGTTCTGCATCCTCTTTGGCAGAACATACTGCATACTGGTAGCGCCGTCGAGCCTCTCCATCGTCCGCCGGCGCCACCTCTGACGGCGGTGCATAAACGCTGCAGCTTTCCTCTTTGCCACTTTCTCCTCGTTTGACTCCTTTCTACCCGGTTTTTCCATCCGTCAAGGTTCTCAGGCAGTTGATGAGGAAGGAGTTCACCCTGGAGTTCTCCCGCGACCGCAAGTCCATGTCGGTCTACTGCACCCCCAACAAGCCGGGCTCCCAGAGCAAGATGTTTGTCAAGGCATGGCTGGAGAAGAGACACTCGGACGCACAGATCTGCATGAAGCTTTCCTCGCTCCCATTAATCCTCTAATACATTCTGCCCCCCCCCCCCCTAGGGCGCGCCGGAGAGCGTGATGGAGCGCTGCCAGTACCTGCGGGTGGGAACCGGGAGGGTGATGCTGACGCCAGATCTGCGCGACCAGCTGATGGCGAAGATAAGGGAGTGGGGGACGGGAAGGGACACCTTGCGCTGCCTAGCTCTGGCCACCCTGGACACCCCGCCCCGCAAAGAAGACATGGACCTGGAGGATTCCCGGAAGTTCATACATTATGAGGTATGTTTGATCTCGAGCGGATCAAACAGAATGCGGTTCGGTGTCCAACTCAAAGACCTGAATGTCCCCCCGCTCTAACGTCCTATTTGAAGACCTCCCTTCTTCTCTCCCTCTGTTCAGTTTGGCCTTACCTTTGTCGGCTGCGTGGGCATGCTGGACCCTCCCAGGAAAGAGGTGATCGGCTCCCTGAAACTGTGCCGCGAGGCGGGCATACGCGTGATCATGATCACGGGGGACAACAAAGGCACGGCCGTGGCCATCTGCAAACGGATCGGCATCTTCGGCGAGGACGAGGACGTGGCGGGCAAGGCCTACACGGGCCGCGAGTTTGACGACCTCCCGCCGGGCGCGCAGAGAGAAGCCGTCAAAAGGGCGAGGTGCTTCGCCCGCGTCGAGCCGGCTCACAAGTCGAAGATCGTCGGATACCTGCAGTCGTTTGACGAGATTACCGCCATGGTGAGGAAACTCGAAGCGCTACGCCTTCGCCACGCCCCTAAACGTTCCTCTGCTTTCTCTTTCCTCGCTTCGCTGGGGCGTTACTTGACTGACGGCTGGAAACTGCTTGAGATGAGGCCGGCGAGGCGTGACATATCGTCAGCTGTCATCGCTCGTCCGCTCTGCTGCTTCCTGTCTGACACGCATCTCAGAAGAGGGGCTGATGGGAAGGGAGGCAGGGAGTCGGGCGACGGCGTTGCCACTTGCCCGTCGGACTTGGACGGACGCCCCCACAGTCGAGAGCTGGGACAGATTATTGTGTCTCACTTGTGCAGCTTCTGCTTAATCCCGTCTGGATCCGGACGGATGATGCGACTTTACGTAATGAGAGAGAAGCTCGTTTTCGCTCAGACTGTTAGACCTGCCAAATATCGATCTTGCCCCCCCCCCCCCCAAAAAAGTAAAATGGGATCAGTATTATTCAGGCCAGGGTATACGTCACTTTAAATAAACCATTTATTTGTGCCAAAGGATCTTTTATTCATCTTTTCTGCTCCTGACAACATTCCCAGATTTCCCAGACTTTGATTTACTAATGACATCGTCTCCTGTCCCAGACCGGCGACGGCGTGAACGACGCCCCAGCCCTGAAGAAGGCCGAGATCGGCATCGCCATGGGTTCTGGCACGGCCGTGGCCAAGTCGGCGTCGGAGATGGTGCTGTCGGACGATAACTTCTCCACCATCGTGGCGGCGGTGGAGGAGGGCAGAGCCATCTACAGCAACATGAAGCAGTTCATCCGGTACCTCATCTCCTCCAACGTGGGGGAGGTCGTCTGGTGAGGAGCGCGAGCTCGCCGAGATTCGACCGCGCCGTGAAACCGACGGCGTCCGGCTCACCGTCTTCCCGTCCGGCGCCCTCCAGCATCTTCATGACGGCGATCCTGGGGCTCCCTGAAGCGTTGATTCCCGTCCAGCTGCTGTGGGTCAACCTGGTGACGGACGGCCTGCCTGCCACCGCCCTGGGCTTCAACCCTCCGGATCTCGACATCATGAATAAGCCCCCCCGCAACGCCAAAGAGCCTCTCATCTCCGGCTGGCTCTTCTTCAGATATCTGGCCATCGGGGGTAATTCCAGCGCCATCGAATGGCGCCTGGTGTTCAGAACGCCTCTTACTGCGTTTCCTTTTTCTCTGGTAGGGTACGTGGGTCTCGGGACAGTCGGCGCCGCCACATGGTGGTACCTGTTTGATGAAGAAGGTCCTCAAGTGTCTTTCTATCAGCTGGTAAGTCAAAGACGGTTATTTCCTTCAGCCGCGTCGTCTCCCTCCGGGATTCTCTCGTTTTCAAGCAACGTCCGGCTGATCCAGACACGGAAACGGGACTAGAACCCCGTGTGGTTTGATCGAGGTCGAGGTTCCGCAGCCGTCCCGGGTCTCGGTGATCCTGGTCGCATCCGGATCACGCGTTCACCACACTCCTGTCTCGCCCGTCCCTGCAGAGACACTTCATGCAGTGCAGCGAGGACAACCCGCTGTTCCGGAGCATCGACTGCGGGGTGTTCGAGTCCCGCTACCCTACAACCATGGCGCTGTCTGTGCTGGTCACTGTGGAAATGTTCAACGCGCTGAACAGGTAACGCCCATCCTCCCCGGGGAAGGATTGCGACGCCACGCCGGCGCTCCCGTTCCACCTGCTCTGTTCTTGTCCCGCTGCCAGTTTGTCTGAGAACCAGTCCCTGGTCAGGATGCCCCCATGGGTCAACGTGTGGCTGCTGGGCGCCATCGTCCTCTCCCTCTCCCTCCACTTCTTCATCCTCTACGTCGAGCCTCTGCCGGTGAGTACCGGTCTGTGGGACGCTTTGCAGTCTTGATGGATTTGTTGTTTATTACACCTGGACATGTCCTGGGTTCTAGTTAATCTTCCAGGTGACCCCCCTGCGCTGGTCCCAGTGGATTGTTGTCCTTAAGATCTCCCTCCCAGTCATCATCTTGGATGAGACACTGAAATATATATCCAGGCACCAACTAGAAGGTATGAAGATGTTTTTTTTTTTTGCTCCACTTTTACAGCGAATAAAGCCACAAAAATGTAACGATCCAAAATTTGAAGGATTTAAAATCCAGATTTGACTGACGAGTCTCTTCTACTCTCCTTCATCTGCTGGATTCCTCATTCAGCCTAAATTGCTCTTCTAAATTCTCAGGTACTCTTACTCCTTCCTCGTACCGCCTTCCCCTCGTAGAAGCTCGCTGATATGAACTGACGGAATGAGCTGTTCTCTCAGTCACGTGTTTCTGGCTTTCTGTTTTCTTTCCCCCTCTGGCAGCGGATGAAGACACGAAGTTCTGGAGGAGACGGCAGCTCAACTAGAACTTCTCCCTCAACAGACTCGCACACTTAGACACACGGCTGTCCTCTTCCCTTTAGGAGCTAGGAACCTTTTCTGTCCCCCCCGTCCTCGGTCCCTACTCCTGCATGTCCGACAGACCGCCACTTAGGGATGGGCATTGGCTAGAGAGAAAGTGAGCGTGCGAGCATGGCTTTCTATGGGTGTGTGTGTGAACGGTTCTGAGAGTGATCTGGGAGGACGGGGGGGGGGGGGGGGGGGTGGGCGCCAGCCAGTCCACGCTGGCGGTCCTGTCCAGCCTCGTTTTAATGGCCGTCTGCGTTGGATTTGTAGCCGTCGGCTATTTGAGTGAAGTACGGATCTGAGCATCAGTATTTTTTCCTGTGCTTCATCTTCATCTTCATCTTCATCTTCATCATCTCCTCGAACCCCTTCAGGTCTGCGTGCAGAAAGCTTTACCGGAGCTTATTTGACTTGAATGGCGGCTGCTCCGATTGTCGACGCCCATCACCCACGACTTGCGCTCCAATGCCTTACGCAGCCCGCCGCACCTCCACGGTGGATTCTGTGAATGTCTCTCGCCCCTCTTCGCCCACCAACGCCATCCCCCCCGCTCGCCGTGCCACATCGGTGACGTATTCCTGATCACTTGAGGTCGTAAAGACTCTGATTGTCCACCCAGGAGTGATGGGATACCCGCGTCGCTTCATCTTCTGCTCTCTCTCTCTGTTCTTTAGTGACACACTCGGGTGATTTTTGTGTTTTTTTATTTCCCTCTATTTACAGTGACTCAATCTAAATGTTTGACTGAACGAGCCCTCAGGGTTTGGATTGTGCTTTTAAGTCTGGATTTTGCTTTTCCCTTTTGCTCTGTGGAACGGAGAGGCAGCGTGTTCAGGATGCTGTTGCACAATGGGCACAATTTCTTTTTTTTAAGTGCCGCATACAGAATGTAAATGCAAAGCAACACTTTCAATAGAGATTTAACTGTTGAAGATATTAGTGCTATTTTCTTTAAATTAAATACATTTCGATGCTTTGCAGATCTTTCTTATTTAAATGTCCTTTTCTTGTTTGCTGGCTTCGTTTCAACAGGCACCGAGTTTTCCCACATTGTGACATAGAGCGTACGTTAGAATCTTTTAGGCCAGTGTGCCTGTTGTTCGCAGGACTGTGTAGTTCTAAGAATCCGTGTTTGTGTGGCATGACATCACTTAATCCAGATATGACCAGTTCCACGTGTTTTGTGAGGTCATTCTCGGAAGCGTACGACCTGTGACAGTGTGAGAAACTTAAAGGAACAGTCCGTCCGCGGGTTCACAGGAACATTGTGCTCAACTATAGACTCAAATGGGGAGCTAGTTTTATAATAATGAAATGATGAGTCTGTAGAGTTTGTATGACAATCCAAACTTTGTGAAATCCCAAACTGATTAAAAGCAAACCCAAAAACCTTGTTTTTAATATTTTTAATTAAGAATTTTGTGGGTATTCACCTGCGATGGAGGTTGTTGTGTACACATCTGAGTATAGGATGAAATGTTCCAGCGAAGCAATTTGAGATTCATCTGATCCTCCGTTAGAGTGGAGGTGACTCCACAATGACGCAGCTGTCGTTTATGGATGGACTGTTCCTTTCAGCGGACAGCGTAGCGTGTTATTTCACACCAGAAGCTGGATTTGATCAAGTAAATATAGGTATGATTTTGGTTATAATTGACATAAACAGCTGCTATATTCCTGCCCCCCCCCCACGATAATTTGCCGCTATTGGGAACAGCACCTCCTGTCTCTGTCCCGGGTCTCTGTCCCGGGGCTCTGTCCCGGGGCTCTGTCCCGGGGCTGTGTCCCGGGGCTCTGTCCCGGGGCTCTGTCCCGGGGCTCTGTCCCGGGGCTCTGTCCCGGGGCTCTGTCCCGGGGCTCTGTCCCGGGGCTCTGTCCCGGGGCTGTGTCCCGGGGCTCTGTCCCGGGGCTCTGTCCCGGGGCTCTGTCCCGGGGCTCTGTCCCGGGGCTCTGTCCCGGGGCTCTGTCCCGGGGCTCTGTCCCGGGGCTCTGTCCCGGGGCTCTGTCCCGGGGCTCTGTCCCGGGGCTCTGTCCCGGGGCTCTGTCCCGGGGCTCTGTCCCGGGGCTCTGTCCCGGGGCTCTGTCCCGGGGCTCTGTCCCAGGTCTCTGTGCATCTGCAACATGCTGCCACTCTGGCATCAGCCACTAGAGGTCTGCATGGCCTTTTTAACTACTGAACGCTCAACTCTGTACAGAAGATGACAACATGATTGCATGGAACTTGTTACTGTAATAATAACCTATACAGCATAAAGATGTTTTTGATAACCGGCATAAATGAAATTGACCAACAACAGACAGACTTTGCCTTTGAGCACATGGTATCTAAGGATCTCATTTCTTTCTTTCTGTTTTTTTTAGATTAGAAAGGTTGTTTCTTCATTCTCATTTTTCCAGTTGCTGGGGTTTCATGTATTTCACTTTAGGGAAGAGAATGGGTTTCCGTTTGGTTATTCCAGTATGGGAATGTTCAAGAATTTGTGAATGGAGTGTGGTTTACACTGAGGAGCAGTGAATCCTGGGTAATGAAGTTCTATGATTGTACATTGAAGGGCTCGGTGTGGGCGCAGGCTCTAGAGACCCTTTACAATCCTTTTAGGGTCTGCAAACTTCACCAGTGTGGAAGTTAAAGATCTCTTCCTTTAATGAGCATTGAAGGCGTGATCAAGGTCAGATCAATAACTGGCCGATGGTCCCCTTCTTTCTTTGTAGAGAAACGGTCTCTAGAACCCGAGTTCCGCCTTGGATAAATTAAAAGGATTCTCTGTATTGCCTTGTTAATATTAAATGTGGACACACCATTTTATAAAGGACAAAGACATGCAAATAAAGATAATTTATCTTGTTATTTATTTAGATTGTCATCTTTCTTTCATGCACCATTTTCAAATATAAAATCATTTGTCATGTACATGTCGGATGGATTTTTCTGCGATGTGTTCCCAGAGGAAGTGGCCGGGGAGAGGGAAGTCTGGGCTTCGCTGCTTAGGCTGCTCCCCCCTTGTCCTGACCCCGGATAGGCAGTCAGAAGATGGATGATTTATTAAATAAAGTCAGACAGTGCAGCTGGAAGTTCCTGTTTGTAGAGTCTCTCTTAAACCTGTGTGTGTTGCTCTTTGACTTTCTGTCTCTTTCATACTCCCTGAAATAATACTCTATTAGCTTTGTTTGACTGATCCTGTTTGACTTCTAGTGTTTAGCCCCGATGTCATTAAAGTGTACGAGAAAAATGACAACTGTTCTAAATGAAGATATTTTATTGCTCTCCACAACCCAAATCAAAAACAAATCCAAACATGATAGAGGACACATCGTGGGGGATTCAGAATTCCAGAAGAAGAATACACAGGAAGAAAAGAGCTTCATCCAATGAGAGAGCGCTTTGAAGACGCATCCTTTGAGACACAAAGAGTAAGATCAATATGTTGAATAATGATCGGTTTCTGGTTGGAGCCGGTGGAATTCCCTGTCAGGGTTTGGCATGAAATGGTGATGGAGTGGTTGTCAAACAGGTGAGAAGAAAGAGCGGATGGACTGTTAGAGAATGAGAGGTATGTGGGGCTTATGGCTCTTAGATTTCAAGTGAGCTGTCCTACAACTATCACTTCAGAATCGATATTCATCATGGTCTTTCCGTCGGTCTCCACACTACAGTTTGGGCGGTGAAGTAACTCCAGGACCCCAGCTTTTACATCAGGAGGGGCTGACTTCCTGAAGTGCAGCACCTCAGTAATGAAATCAAGCATCAGCCCTCCTTCCTCCTCCTCCTCGGTGAAGCACGCCGTGATATCCAGTTCAGATGGCAGCAGGAAGCTCCGGTAGCTCACTCCTTTGGAGTCCAGGTACTGTTTGATTTCATCAATGACCACAACTCCGATGTCTGGTTGACGGAACCAGTCGCCGTAGACCCTGTCCAGCTTTGACCAACCACAATCACCTGGAATAGCAAACATGGAAACAACAGTAAGAATTTATGGTTTGATCCTCCAAAAAAATCACATTTAAAGGGGACATATTATGAAAAACTCACATTCCCATGTTTCTACACTCTTGTGTTTATTTTGGGTCCTTAAGAAGCCCAAAACAGCTAAATAAACCATCAAGTTGATCCTTCGTAGTTTGCATAGGTCCGTAATCACCCCCTGAAACACGTCTGGAAGAAATTGCGGCCCTTCTGGCGTCAGGAGGGGCAAATGTGCACAAGAGGTATGCGCACATTTGCACACCTGAATGGATGGAGGATTTAAAGCGTTTTTACTCCGTCCTGAGTTTTTTCGCGGATCATGGCGCCGTGGGTTCATCGGCAGATTGAGCTGAAATGCCGTATTCGTTCAGATGTTTGTCTTGGTGTGAGAAGAAGATGAGAGAGAAGTGTGAAATGAAGCCATGATTTAAAGTATTCTCATTATGTCCTGAGATTGTTGGCGTCATCGCGCCGTACGTGTGTGGAAACACTCTCCTCTTGATTGTGCGCATGTCCAGCTCTCGAAGAAGAAGAGCAGAGTGCATCAAGTTTATTTTTTGTGTGTGCTGAAACGTCCCTCACGGTTACCATGGTAGCGTGCATGCGCGCGTGCTCGCTATGAACGTAGTTTTCCTTCTGGGTTTAGAGCGTTTCTGACGGACGCTGTCCTGCAGCATCTGTTTGCTATTTTGACCAAAGACTGGCACAGATATTTATATAAGTGTTTGGGAACTGCATTAACTTGTGGAAAAAGAGAATAATAGGGGACATTTTAAAGCAAAGTTCACCAAGGCAAGCAAGACCGAATGAACTGCAGCAATAAAAATAAATAAAAATAAACATCAAACTGTGGTTTATGCTATTGCTAATGTGGAAAGGTGCAATCATATTAAAAATGAAAAGAGGAAGAGCTCAGGAAATTTCAAGGGATCTGGGACATGAGTCCTCGTCCCCCCGTGGTCAGAACTGTAATACTTATACTGTATGTACTCATGTAACACTGCCAGTAACATGAAAACTCCGAAAGAAATAATCCAAGCCAGAAGCCTTCACTTGCCGTCATTCAGGCTGATAAGAAGTTTCCCGTTTGTGTTGAGGAGACTCTGGAAGAAGCTGACAGTGGCTCCACGATCCTTCACATAATACAGCATCTGTTGGGTTCAACATAGATTATAAGATAAGAGCGTAATGCGAGACGTTGGTTCTGCTTAATTCATGTGCCATGGAGTCCGAGTAACACCAACCTGAAACATGTGAATCAAGTCGGCCTTCTTGGTCATCGCTCTCTCTTTCCAGTCCTTCTCAAACTCTTGAACTGTCATGTTGTTCCACTTCCATTTGATGTAATCCAATCCTGGAGTCCGAGACACCAAATCTGCATCAACGGATATAAAAAGGATCAGGGTTGTCCTCAGTGTAAGGTACAACAGGCATAATGTTAATTCATATCATGAAACCTTTTGATGAAATGGGACCTTCCTTCCTAAATAAAGGATAAATAAAATGTAAAATAAAGGCAGAACCTTTGAATTCACTTAGCTGGTGGGGGACGGGCTCCACCACCTCAATGTCCACCGTCATCTCTGGGTTCTTCAGATGCAGCACGGACAAAAGCTTGAGGTCAAGGTCACCTACAGGCACCAATATAGATTTAAACAGCATGTTTTATAGATTCATAGAACCGTAGTTACATAAGTAACTTTCGCTCTCACCAGATCCACTTCCAACTCCGATCACGTTGATGTGAGACTTTCCATTTATAGTGCTGAGAGGGAAACAGAGAAATATTTTGAGACCTCAGAGTCGTCAAGTCGAAGTATTTATGTATATACGTATATATTTATACAGTATATTTCTAGAACGGAGGTATGATTTTCGATGTTATTGATAACTGGGTTACTCCCATTTGAGCTTACCTAGACATTACACCTGGCAGCAGATTGTGGATGAAGTCGTGCATCCGCTGAAGCATGTTGCTGCGCTGCAGAAAAAGCTGGTAGCCGTTCTGTTACCTGTTGCTGTCCGTGAACAGACTCGTCAGTGGAGATTCCATGGCTGTCATGGAGGAATGAAGGTGTTAAAAGATTTTTAAAGCTTTATTAAAGCAGTCATAGATTTGGGTTCATGTTCAGTAGAGACGATCGACACTGAAGCTCCGAAGCCCGTTTCACTGGCTGTAAAAGAAAAACTGCTTCGACACACGATGCACCCTCACTTGAATTAGAAGAGCTTTTTTGATGGAGAATGCGAATGAAGGAAACAATCCCGTGTCTGGAAACACTGACCTTGTTTCACCCGCAAAGATAAGATCGGTGATATGGAAGCGAAAGGTTTCCCTGTGGGGATTAAATGGTTCCAGAAAATAAATAAATGTTATGACAAAAACTGCTAGACTTTATAAGTCGTTCTGTCTGACATATACAGTCGGACCCATAAATATTAGAATGAAATGAAACACTGACGTGCTTGATGTGCAGACTGGCCTTTAATTTAAGGGTATTTACATACAAATCAGCTGAACAGTGTAAGAATTACAACACATTATATAGGTGCCTCCCACATTTTATGGGACCAAAAGTAATTGGACAACTTAACAATCATAAATCAAATTATCAAAGTCCTTCAGAATAATTCCCACAAAAGTAATTCTACTGTTGAATTGGAATCTTCTCAATCACATTCACTTCAGGAGGGTACATGATCCAGACCCAGGGATGTCCTTGTGAATATTACCACCATAAAGTGGTTCCACTGAACTGCATCAGAACTCCTCACAAACCTCCAGTCATACCTCCAATCAAAATTATCTTCCAAGGAACTAACAGCTCGTAAATACATTGATATTTCAAAGTGCAACACTTGGAATTGTGTCGACAATGATTCTCAGAATGAAGACTCAGCTGTGACGTCACTGCTTTTGTGTTGGAACTTGAATCAACAGGATGTGTGAATTTAGTGCTGCTAAAACAGAAGGTCACCACTAGGTGGCACCGGTAGGGTCTTTATTTGAGGCTTCGAAGCTTCAAATCAGGAAGAAGCCCCAAAAGCTTCACAAGGCTTCATCTGCCCAGGGGCGTCACTAGGTTTTAAGGACAGGGGGGGGGCTTAGCCCCCAGGAGATGCACAGGATGTGAGCAAATGCAGCGTACGAGCACAAAACCTCAAACGGCTAACAAGGGCTGATAAATTATACGTTATTATTATTTCAGTCTGTTTTTCAATACAGTTCAACAACAAACAGTTTTAGACTAACAGGATGTTTACAGCATTAACAATAAAAAAATGGCTACAATTACAAGCGACTCGGTGGATGGAAGCATCAAAGAATGCGTCTGTTTCTAAGAGTCGATCTCTCTGTTGTGATTCTGAAGCTCGTCTTCTTCAATGACTGCAAGACTGTGAAGTCTTTTCTGCCCCGTTGTTTGACGCAGCCAGGAATGCAACCGACGCAGTGCAACCGACGCAGTGAAACCGACGCAGTGCACTAAAGGACCGTTCACATGAACAGCTGCTTACGGGCACTGTTAGGGCAACTTGGGTAGAACCTTCAGAGAGGGTAGCATGTCTGAATCAAGGAGGTTGTGAACAGACAATATATCTTTGGGAGAAGATCCAGCCTCTGTTTACGGGTCACCAGAACCTCCTCTGTTTTCAGGCTGGAGTGTTTTGAGAGTTCATTAAATTGTGATCCACTCAAGAGGTTCTCACATTTAGGCCTGCATGCTGGATGCCTTTTAGTAGCTCTGCATCTACTGCAGAATCTGAACTCAAGCTCGCCAGCCATCCTATCAACACAAGGGAAAAGTAACTCTCCTTTCAATGTGTCTGAGTTGTTCCATTCAGTGCGTGAACCTGCAGGTTCCTCCAGGTTCTCCAGGTTCTGCAGGTTCTGCAGGTCTCTGCCCCTGATTCAGAGAGACTGTGGGCGTGGCTCAGGGCTGTGGTTCTCCCATACAGCTCCATGGCTAATGCATCTGTGCGTTTGCCCTTAAGTGTGTCACACACTACCTAAATGTTACTACCAGCAGTGATAAACTTACTTCTTTAAAAACTTTCTCATATCCATTCTTCACCCATCCATTCACGTTCTTCTCCTAAAGCTCTTCTATTATGCTCTGTGTGCGTCAAACACGCTGCAGGGACCGACAATTAGCGCGGTCACAGGGAAAACGTGGACTGGCGTTTCAGTGATGTGTGGGCATTCAGGTGGAACGGGTTCTCTACCTTACGCCATGAAGTGAGGGGAAACAGATCCATGATCAGATTTAAGTCAATAATGACAGGTTACATGTTTTTAAACATATATTCTGGCGGTTTTAATAGAATATGTCGGCATTTTTTGGTCACTGAACAAAAAAAAGAAAAATATTTTTTATTTTTATAAAACAACCCAAAATTATTTAGGGGGGCTTAAGAATATTTTAGGGGGGCTGAAGCCCCCCTAAAATAGGCCTAACGACGCCACTGCATCCGCCCATCTTTTATTATTATTTTTTAAACAAAGAAAGAAAGAAAGAACAATTCACATCAATTTCTCTTTTGAATTTTTTCATGTCGTGGTTGGCGGGGTAATATTTATGAATAATTTTAAAATACATTTCTTTCACATTATTTGTAACAAAAAACTTATTGGGAATTGTCCATACTTTTGTCCAGTTGATATCATTTACAAAATAATTCCAGTATGAGACAACGCGTTTTAAATAATGCACGTATATTCCTATTGTGTTTCTCATCCGCCCTTCTCAAAAGTTCAGTATTGTGAAACAGAACATCCAGTTACCTTTTTTTTCTTCAGGAAGAGGAGCAGAAATACGCTGAACCAAAAAGATGTGTACTTGTACCCACGGAAAAAAAATAAGGCGGTGATGTCGTTCTGTGTAAAAGGCTCCTATTAATTAGTAGGTTCTGGTGTTGAAGCTGTGCAGTCACAATTGGAGCAGGGTTGTTGGAAAGCACCTGCAGATCATGCGGTGGGTTTATATTCTCTCTCTCTCTCTCTCTCTCTCTCTCTCTCCCTCCCTTCCCCTCCCTCCTTCCAATCAGCTCCCAATAAATCTAATGATTGGGCAAATGAATATTGAAGGGAAGCAATCAGAGATGGGAAAAATGAAAGCCCAACTCTCACTAAGGACTAATGCGTTCAATATTTAATGCATAACTGGAATGTGAATGCGACCTTAATAAAAACAGACGAGGACGAATCGTTTCCTGATCCGCTGGCAATTAAAATAGTAACGATTACTTTTGGAAAAAAAAGTTAACGTAATATTACTCAAAATTTAGAAGTAGTTCATTGCACTACTCATTACTGGTGAAAAGTAATATTATTACTTTTAGTTACTAATTACTTTAATTACTTTCCCAACACTGTGGATAGGACATTACTAAAATAATAGTTGTTTCTCCTGACCTTATTTTCAATATGAGGAAGTGGACGTTTGATCTATTTTGGTGAGGATGGGCAGAGGCCTTTGATGCTCATATTTGCTGGGTTAAATGAGCGGATCGATGACGATCACCTCAGAGCTGCTGTCTAGCATAATCTTTCCATTGGACTTCACACTGCAGTCTGGGTGGCCAAGCATCTCCAGGACTCCTGCTTTTAGTTCAGCTGAGGCCGACTTTCTGAAGTTCAGCACCTCAGTTATATAATCAAGAATCAGGTCTCCGTTCTTATCCCCCTCATTGAAGCACTCTGTGATGTCGACCTGACTTTGCAGACAGTAGCTCTGGTAGCGCTGCCCCTTGGCGTCCAGTTCACGTTTCACGTCGTCACTGAACGGGCAGAGCCAGCCGGCGAACTCTTTGTAGTATTTCTTTTCCAACCGTGACCAACCGTTGTCACCTGGAACAGATGACAAAATGAACAATGCTAAAATCTTAATACCATATGAAGCATGTATGTATTTGTGCAAAAATGTTCTTGACAAGTCTTCTGGAAACAAGTAGCACTTTGGATTAATGGCATCAGAGCTGTTTGTCTGGCTCGTGTTGGGAAAGAAATTGGATGGTGACCACCAATCCCCGAAGCCATGGGCCGCGCTATTGCTGAGGACATATTGTATACGATGCAGAATCCAAAGAATTATGACAGAAATGCCCCATAAAATGATACAACCTGAGACCAGATCGACCGCTTACCAGTCTGGATACTGATTAGAAGTTTTCCATTCTTGTTGAGGAGACTCTGCAAGAAGCTGATGGTGTGTCGAAAGTCCTTCACGTAATACAGCATCTGTTGATTTCAGCACAGACAACCAGCTAAGAACTTGATACCAGACAGATGTTCTGTTAGGATTCACCACTATGGAGGTCTGCAAAAGGAACACGACTTGTATGTACCAAGTGTAGTGTAATATGGCTACTATGGCAACACTGACCTGGAACATGTGAATTAAGTCAACCTTCTTGGTCGTCTCGTTCTCTTTCCAGTCCTTCTCAAACTCTTCAACTGTCAATTGCTTCCAGCTACAGTTGATGTAATCTAAACCCGGAGTCTGAGACACCAGATCTGCATCAACAGAATCAATTATAACAACAAAGTTACGTGTAAGTATGATTGAAATGTCAAAAATGAAATCGTTTGGTATATAAGATAAATGTGTGCCTGTAAAGAAAGTACCTTTGTATTGATGGAAAAAGTGGGTGCTTGGCTCCACCACCTCATTAGCCACGGTCACCTCTGGGTACTTCAGATGGATGGCAGAGAGCATGTCCAAGTCAAGGTGGCCTGCAGGCAGCAACACAGTCTGAGCAACACATCAATCCATCCATTGTTTTTGTAAATGCGATGATTGTAATCTTTTTTGTCTCCAGCCACATTGCGAGTCACAGGGCTGCTGGAGCCTATCTCAGCTGCCTATGGGCCATGGGCGTACATATAGTCCATTTAGACTGTAAATATGTACATACTCGCTTGAAACGCCGCTGCAAATGCATCCTGCTCGTCACTAAACACTGATTTTTTAATTACCCGTCGTAACTCGGAGTCATCGTTAAACGAGTTTATCGTTCAGTGACGACCGACTGTGTAAATGACACACGGTGGCGTTCGTCCAGAAAGGCTTTGCCAGTTTTAGCAGATGGTTCAGAGTTCAGTTCCAATGTACGAGTGTGTGTTCCCACCAGATCCACTTCCAAACACAATGACGTTTAGGACGGACTTTCCATTTAGAGCGCTGGTGAGGGAAGAGAAACATATTTTGAGTCTTCAGAAGAGCCAAGTTTCATGGAAGAAATGACACGAAGTGTTTGAAAGTATGAAACTGCAAATCACATTTCTTGCTTTAACAAAATGAAGTTCTCTTCTGGGACATAACAAGCGCCCCCTCCCCTTTCCCTTTAAGGAGCAACTGAATGCCTTTGGGGCAATTCTTCCAGGTCATCCTTCCTGTTCTGCCTGTTGTTGAAATAAGAACCTGTTTTTCTCCTGCACTGACAAACCTCACCTGACCACTATTGTACACACGTTATCAAGTCAGAAGTTAGTAACACTTTACTTTATTGCATGTTGGCAAGTAAAATGTGAGTGTGGACGATTACCTGGACATTATATCTGGCAGCTCATTTTTGAAGAAGTCCCGCATACCTTGATGCTCATTGCAGCACTCGTGTAAATGTTGGTACGCTTGGCGGTACCTACCACCATCAGTGTGCACAGAAGGCAGTGTAGATGGCATGCTCTGTCAAAAGTATCCACAAACAGGCCAGTTCACTTTGTGTAGATTATAGATTATGTTTCAAATGAATTTACTGATGAGATAAGAATAGATTAAAACCAAGTTGCCATGGAAATTCCTCTTGCTACTGTGTCTGTTTGCACAGCTCAGTGTAACACGCTCTGACTTGTTTAACTTCATTGCTGGTTACTCAACAGCGGATCCCTTTCTGACTTCCTCCAATGAAGTTGAATATCATGAAAGTCAAATTGAAAATTTCCCTCTGTGTGAAGAGTATTATCTGCACGTTCCTCAGCAAGGAAATACACGACAGGGAATACTTTGGTTCAACGTATGTGCTGCTTGCAATAAATATAAAATGTAGCTACTAACAGATACTGTAGGTTTTAAAGATACTTTATGTATTTAAATGAGTCGATCCAGCAGAAAAATTGAATCAATTAATCAAAACTGATTTATTTGGATGAAACAAACTAGAAATTCTGCTGCTGAAGCCGTTTAACATCGTTGAATCTTAAATTTGAATACAAATGTTTTTGTACTTACATGAAGTGACGGATGCGTCATCCAGACAGATCAACAGACAGGAATTAAATCAGTTTCGTTCTACGCGTGGGATAAAAGGTGTGCCAGTCCAATGACAAAATGCTGATTGTTAACCCATTAACACTCGGTCTACCAGAATTCTGCTACTACTAGATTGACCATCGCAGTCATTTTGACTGCTCGGACATTATAATTTGGATTATTGTTATAATGACCTAAGAAAAACATCAGGCCACTAAATCAAAACTATAATGATTGTTTTATGTTTTATTTAAACCATGTTATATTGAAATTTTTGAAAGCAGCCAACATGACTGCCTTGGCAGTTCTAGTGTTAAATTGATTGTGTAAATAAAATAAGTTGGAGAAATCCACAGTAAACGATTCCTGCAGAGTCATTAGTATGTTTTTTTAGATCAATGAACAAAATTGACATCGAATATTTCTTCCTTTTTTGCATCTTCCTCTTAAACCCGAGACAATGGTATTTTTGCCACCACAACTTGGGGGCTCATCTGGGTTCTTTCGTGATCCAGTATCACGTTGAGGAGTGACTGAAAAGATTTTCAAAGACCGATTCTCCCCTACAAAACCCTGGTGGAGAAGACAAGTTATATTATCATGGTCTGTGTATGTTCTCAGTTATCCAGGCCAATTGTTGCGGACTGGTGCGAGAGGACCCCAGGGAACAGAGGGAGGAGACGGTGCGATCGTGGACTTTATGTTTTACTGGCACACGTCCATCAGGAAACACAATATCCTGGAGCCGCACACAGGATTGCGGGGTGGCTGGAGC
Source organism: Brachionichthys hirsutus (assembly GCF_040956055.1). Classification (NCBI taxonomy): domain Eukaryota; kingdom Metazoa; phylum Chordata; class Actinopteri; order Lophiiformes; family Brachionichthyidae; genus Brachionichthys; species Brachionichthys hirsutus. Next base: position 13,005,637 of record NC_090906.1, on the reverse strand, counting down.
CCAATGAAAATATCTATATAACAAAAAACACAGCCGAGAAAGAAAAACCAAAAACAAAACCGGTCACAAAAAAAAGAAAACGCTACGCAGGACCCGGGAGCACGGATCAGCTGCGGTCGGCAAGGGCGAGGCAAGACGCAGGGACGGGGAGCGGCAGAAAGACGTGCTGCACGTAGAGACGAGATCTGAAGAATAGTCCGACTGGGAACGGCGGGCGGAGCAGGGGTTATGAGGGCTGGTGACGATTTGCCTCAATCTGCCTCAGGTGCGCAGCCAATCCGCACACCGCAGGTCCTGGAGCGAGAGGCAGACACAGGTGTACGTGATAAGGAAAATTAACAACGGAAACAAGACCGCAAGGGCTTTTTTGAAATGCTCCTCTTAGACAGGATGTTTGACTTTATTTGTACTGTAATACATGTTACTGTGTGACTGTACTTGTACCCTAACATTCTATCTAATAAATATATTCATCATCATCATCGACAAGTGCAGCAACATGACCCTCACACCAATGGCATCATGGTAAAATCACGAATAGCAAAAATAGAAGAATCAACTGGACTTGTTCAAGTTTGACTGAAAGCGTTCCACCTCTCATCCAAGAGGCTTCTTCAGTTCTGAGAGAATGGTGGAGAGTTTAGATACTTTTACTCCTGATGGAGCAGAAAAAAAGGACACAAAGAAGGGACCGAAACCACCAAGGAAATCAGACTCCCCAGGAGTATTAGCATTTCCTTTCATGAATGCTAATGCTACCCTGGAGTCATTACCGTCCAGTTGCCATTAACCCACCCACACCGACCAGTATCTTATTTTTGATTCCCACCACCCACTGAAGCACAAGTTAGGGGTAATCAGAACCCTGAACTACCGGGCCCAAAACATCAGATTGCCTTGGTGGTTTCGGTCCCTTCTTTGTTTTTAAATTTTGGAAAGCACATTGTGACCCTGAGTTGTCCTTGAACGTTGTAAACTTTAAAATTCTCAAGTGTAGGTGAAGTTACCCACTGCGAGGTGAAGTTACCCACTGCGCCACTTATATTGAGTTGATTACCACTATTATTTCATTATCATTGTTAAACATAACCTTGCCATTTGACTCCACGCTACAATCCGGGTGGCGAATGAACTCCATGATCCCAGCTTTTAGTTCAGGTGAGGATGACTGACTGAAGTGCAGCACCTCAGTAAGAAAATCAAGCATCATCTCTCCTTCCTCATCCCCCTCAATAAAACAAGCCGTGACATCTATTTGAGATGGCAGCAAATACGTCTGGTAGCGCAGTCCTTTGGAGTCCAAATACTGTTTGATGTTATCAGCAGTGATATTGAAGGAATCAGTCAGCTGGACGCCGTAGGCCTTGTCCAGCTTTGCCCATCCACTATTTTCTGGAATAAATGACAATCAACAATAAGAAGGTCGAGGTGCTGTAAAATTGTATTGAAGCACAATATCGCTTTGATCTGAATGCTACATATTCAAAAATAACAATTCTAAAATTCAAGTCCTTGTATTAGCTATTTGCTCATCTGTGTATCTGCATTTAGCACAGATGGTGATAGGAGGCTACGACACACAGTGGGCTGGTTCATACATGTCTGATGGTGGGTGCCGAAGGTGGAGTAGAAACATAGCAGAACTGATATACTATTTAAGAACGGGTGCATTCACTCAACCGGCAAGGAGACTGATAACAAGCTTCCCATTTGTGTCGAGGAGACTCTTGAAGAAGTCGATGGTGGCGCTGAAGTCCTCGTAGTACAGCATCTGTCGGTTTTACCACAGACAATGGGCAGGCTGACTGATGCTCCAGTAATGTTCTGTTAGGATTGACCGTCCACGACGAAGACACCAACCTGGAACATGAGAATGACGTCCACCTTCTTTGTCCTCTTGTTCTCTTTCCAATGCGCCTCAAAAGATTCAGCAGTCATTTCATACCAGTGAAATTTGATGTGATCTAATCCTGGAGCCCGAGCCACCAAATCTGCATCAACAGATGGAAAATGGAGTTATGGGATGTATTTTAAGAACAATGTAACAATATTGACTGATCATTTTTTGTTACTCAGGTATTATAGTGACATTTACACTCTAATAAAGTAACATGAGCTTTTAATGACAGTCTAGGAATCAGATTTAATAATCCCATAGGGAAATTATATCGGCAACATTGCTCCACTCAACAAAGAAACAGAATAACAATATGTACATTTTCGTTTTGCAGTAATAGATAAAGAAAACAATAATATATACAAATACTTACAAGTAATAGAAGTTTACAATGATGCATTGTATAAATTAAATGACACAGGAACAAATGACCTTCTAAATCACAGTCATTAAATTTGGAAAATCTTTTGGGGTATAGGAACATGTGTGGCAAACAGCTCTTTGATAAGTACCGGTGAGAGAATTGCGTGGCGATAAAGGGCGTACCTCTGTATTGATCTAGCTGCTGGAGGATGGGCTCCACCACCTCATTCTCCACAGTCACCTCTGGGTACTTCCGGTGGAACGCAGAGATGATGTTGAGGTCGAGCTCACCTGCAGGAACCAACTGAGCTTTCAAATTTTCATTGCTGGATGAATGCAAAATGCAAAAGGGTACCTAAAGTGTAGCACCAGGATTTATGTGTGTATTCTGGATCGTGTGCGTTCTCACCAGATCCACTTCCAACTCCGATGATGTTTAGCTCGGACATATCTTTTACACTGCTGAAGGTAGAGCAGAACAAATATTGAAATTCTTCAGAGGAGTCAATTCAAGGAAAGTCTTGTCCGATGTCTGATGACTGTGGAACATCACCTTTCCAGAATATCTGGAAGCAGATTGTCGATGAAGTTCTGCATGGAGTCATACTCATCGGAGCGTTGCAGGAATTGCTGGAACGATTTGTGGTACCTGTCTCCATTAGTAAACAGCGATATCATGCCTAGTTATCTGGAAAAAAAACAAAAAAGAAATCCGGAATAGCAGTACGCAATGATCAGAACTTGATACCAGACAGATGTTCTGTTAGGATTCACCACTGTGGAGGTCTGCAAAAGGAACACGACTTGTATGTACCAAGTGTAGTGTAATATGGCTACTATGGCAACACTGACCTGGAACATGTGAATTAAGTCAACCTTCTTGGTCGTCTCGTTCTCTTTCCAGTCCTTCTCAAACTCTTCAACTGTCAATTGCTTCCAGCTACAGTTGATGTAATCTAAACCCGGAGTCTGAGACACCAGATCTGCATCAACAGAATCAATTATAACAACAAAGTTACGTGTAAGTATGATTGAAATGTCAAAAATGAAATCGTTTGGTATATAAGATAAATGTGTGCCTGTAAAGAAAGTACCTTTGTATTGATGGAAAAAGTGGGTGCTTGGCTCCACCACCTCATTAGCCACGGTCACCTCTGGGTACTTCAGATGGATGGCAGAGAGCATGTCCAAGTCAAGGTGGCCTGCAGGCAGCAACACAGTCTGAGCAACACATCAATCCATCCATTGTTTTTGTAAATGCGATGATTGTAATCTTTTTTGTCTCCAGCCACATTGCGAGTCACAGGGCTGCTGGAGCCTATCTCAGCTGCCTATGGGCCATGGGCGTACATATAGTCCATTTAGACTGTAAATATGTACATACTCGCTTGAAACGCCGCTGCAAATGCATCCTGCTCGTCACTAAACACTGATTTTTTAATTACCCGTCGTAACTCAGAGTCATCGTTAAACGAGTTTATCGTTCGGTGACGACCGACTGTGTAAATGACACACGGTGGCGTTCGTCCAGAAAGGCTTTGCCAGTTTTAGCAGATGGTTCAGAGTTCAGTTCCAATGTACGAGTGTGTGTTCCCACCAGATCCACTTCCAAACGCAATGACGTTTAGGACGGACTTTCCACTTAGAGCGCTGGTGAGGGAAGAGAAACATATTTTGAGTCTTCAGAAGAGCCAAGTTTCATGGAAGAAATGACACAAAGTGTTTGAAAGTATGAAACTGCAAATCATATTTATTGATTTAACAAAATGAAGTTCTCTTCTGGGACGTAACAAGCGCCCCCTCCCCTTTCCCTTTAAGGGGCAACTGAATGCCTTTGGGGCAATTCTTCCAGGTCATCCTTCCTGTTCTGCCTGTTGTTGAAATAAGAACCTGTTTTTCTCCTGCACTGACAAACCTCACCTGACCACTATTGTACACACGTTATCAAGTCAGAAGTTAGTAACACTTTACTTTATTGCATGTTGGCAAGTAAAATGTGAGTGTGGACGATTACCTGGACATTATATCTGGCAGCTCATTTTTGAAGAAGTCCCGCATACCTTGATGCTCATTGCAGCACTCGTGTAAATGTTGGTACGCTTGGCGGTACCTACCACCATCAGTGTGCACAGAAGGCAGTGTAGATGACATGCTCTGTCAAAAGTATCCACAAACAGGCCAGTTCACTTTGTGTAGATTATAGATTATGTTTCAAATGAATTTACTGACAAGATGAGAAAACAAAGTTTCCAGCGGATTGCTTTCTGACTTCCTCCAATGAAGTTGAATATCATGAAAGTCAAATTGAAAATTTCCCTCTGTATGAATAGTATTATCTGCACATTCCTCAGCAAGGAAATACACGACAGGGAATACTTTGGTTCAACGTATGTGCTGCTTGCAATAAATATAAAATGTAGATGGAAAATAAGCGACAGATGTGTATTGAAGATATTTAATGTATTTAACTAAATCAATCAAGCAGACACGTTGAATGAATGGCTCAAAAATGATTTGTTTGGATGAAACAAACTAGAAATTCTGCTGTTTAACAAGACTTGTGTGTACTTACATGTAGTGATGGCTGCGAGTTGCTCCAGAAACATCTCTAGAATGGAATGAAGTCTTTCGGCAGTTTTCTTTTGTGGTGGAAGGTGTGTCAGTCCAACGACAAAACCCATCTAATAGATTGTGATAATGGAATGAAATGTTGAGGGTGTTCATCTTAAACCCGAGACAACTGGGTTTTTTGCAACCCCAACTTGTGGCCTAGTCTGGGATGTGTCTCGTGATTCAGACCACCCTTTTGCCTCTGCTTTCCTCCCATCCGTCATCTTTTGTAAAAATGGACATAGAGCAAAACAAGTCCACTATTTGGGTTATGTGATCACAAATCCCACTCCCACAATGTTGCTGCAAAATTGCTGCGATAATCAATGTCATAGCAGTTGTCTGACAGAAATTCACTATTACTCCTTCGACAATGTTGTGCTTCTTCAAAAGTGCAGAATATTAAGTAGAAGTATTACTAAGTATTTCAACATGGCCGATTGGCATTGAGTCTGGATCCATCCTTGGACTCTTGGTTTGTCAGTTGCTTCATCAATAATCCTACAAATACTGCTAACATGATAGCAGGGGACGCGTCAACCCAGAAAACACTGCCAGTGTAAAATCGTTAGGAGTTTTTGCAAAAACTGGGCGAAATACCGGCTTTCTCCCAGAAACACTTGTTTAGACCGAGTTCCTTTTAAGAAGTGTGCAACTCAACTAAAATAAAATAAAGTCTGCAAATGTATATATATACATTTGTCACGTTCAAAGTCACTTAAATCCCTGTTCTTCCCAAGTCTGATGCTCTGTCTGAATTTCAGCAAGCTGTTTTGACCACCTCTACATTGCCTAATGCATTGAGTTGCAGCCACGTGATTGGCTGATTATCTATTTGTGTTAAGGAAGGAATTGAACAGGTGTACCTAATAAACCTACCTGGGTCCATACTCTGATTTTATACCTGCATTTTCTGTTTTTAACAAGTTTAGTCCTGAAAAACAGAACAGATACTTATCGAGGAGCAGCCCAGGGAAATGCTTTGGGGCTTTGGGTGTCGCTCTGCAGTTATTCACACCAAACTTGTAGAGATAGGAGAGTTACAAAGATGTCTTTGTTGAAGCGCGTTCTCTATAGGAATCCCCCTTAGGTTAAATTGGCTCCAGTACAACAGCCCTCCTCCTATAAGTCTAAGGTATCTGAACACGTACATAAAAATACAGGCGTATGCTTTTTTGCAAGATTGAAGAAAGTGTATTTACCATTTCCATAAAAGCAAATTGTAAAATGGTTTTCAAGATTGACATTATTTTCATGCAGCTCTTTCTTTTTCTTTTTTGGATCGGTTGATACTTTCAGCCAGAAACAGCATACGGGTCTTTTTTTTCAGAAACGCAGCAGACCACTAATGTTGCCTGCGGTTGTTGGTAGCTTTGATCATTCGGTGACATGCGGCTTGTTCGTTGTTTGCACGTGTTAGTATGTTGACAAGGGCCCTCATTTGTCAGACAATGCAGTTCAATTTCTTGACTGATATTTTACACCTTTCCTCAGGGAACATGTGATATTAATAATCCAAGACAAGGTTTTACTCCCAAAGTAATATTTTTGCAAAGACATTAGCAGAGCAAACTCACCTGCCTTATGTTTTATTTTCTCATCCTCATCTCATCTTCATCCGCTTATCCGGGGCCGGGTTGCGGGGGCAGCAGCCTATTTATTTATTTATCCATTATTATATCTTTATATTATCAGTGTTTTACCAGCAGTAGTAGTTTCTGCACCTGTCTTCTGCTGCAACGAGTGAATTTCCACACCACTGGATTATTATAATCTTTCTTACTCTCCTAATGGCATTTAATGGTTTAATTCAGCAGTATTCCTACTTTTCCAGTCAACCTTTTCACTTGTACTGGAATATGTTGCATAACAGTACAGGCTGTTGCATGTACCTTTTTAAAAGGGTGGATCTTAAAAGTTCTTGCTCATTGTATAAATTTCTCCTGGGAATTTTTTCCTGCCCTTCTTTTCCTCACAACAGTGTAGGAGGCATCTTTGTCAGACTGATCCCACCACAAACTCTCATATCGTCACCTGCTGAATGTAAGTAAAATGTGTTTCAAACTGTCGATATTTTATCAATATTATCTTGCTCGTATTGGTTAAATGAGATTTCAAGGCGACTCACATTGCGGGTATAGGCAGGAAATGCATGTTGCACTTGTTTACGAATCCTCGCTTACGACGTTAAATGACGTTGTCGTTTAACGATGACTCGGAGTTACGAGCGGCTTTCTGAAATTTTTAAGTATGTGTTTATAGACATCGCTGTTATGGCGAGTGTGTGTGTATGTGTGCGTGTGTCTTTCTTTGCCAGATAACCGGATATGGCATCTATACTAAGGAGTCTGATCGGTGACAGTAACAGGTACCTGAAAGCCTTAACGCTTTTCAAGAAGCACACCACCCTCTACCGGAATACGTACGACTTCATCGACAATCAGCTGCCAAATATTATGCCTCGGTAATCTTTCACACTCGGCCTTACGTGCGGCGCATTGCCGTACTACTGTTGACAGAATAGAACGTACCTGGGTATATCAAAGAGCAATCTATAAGCTCCGACTGGAATGTGAATAAAAATGACAAATGGTGTTACGGATGTGAATTTCCAGACTTGACTGAATTCTCCTTGCAATTTCTATTATCCCTTCAGCAATTTAAATGGAAAGTCCCATCTGAACATTATCGGAGTTGGAAGCGGATCTGGTAAGAACACAAAAATGTTCATTGAGTCACTATACGTCCCAAATGCCTCGAAATTTAGGACTCATGAAACAGCAAGGTTGATTTTAAAAGCAAGATATTTTTTCATTTTATTTTTTTGATGGTGACTCTAGGTGAGATTGATATCAATATCATCTCCATGCTCCGTATGAAATACCCGTCACTGAAAGTGGACAATGAGGTGGTGGAGCCCGAGCCCCAGCAGATACACGACTATAAAGGTACAGCCTTTATACATCTATCATACGTGTCTTTATTGGCTACACATATATACAGTTTAACTAGCAAAGAAATAAATAAGAAGAAAAGACTGGAAACTTCAATATATAACAAAAAGGCACTGAGAAGCAAAATAAAATCTGAACATTGTTGCCCTGAATCTGTTTTCTGCCTGTCGGTGCAGACTTGGTGTCCCAGACTCCAGGTTTGGATCATGTCACATTTAACTGGAACCAGATGACTGCTGAAGTGTTTGAGGAGCAGTGGAAAGGAAATAACATGACCAAGAAGGCGGATCTAATTCACATGTTTCAGGTTGGTGTGACCATGGTAGTCCTTCCAGTGCTCCAAAGCAATTCATCAAATTAGAACATCTGTCCAGCATCAAGCTACAAGCTCATTAACTGTATTCAAATCAACAGATGCTGTACTTTGTGAAGGATCCCGGAGCCACCATCAGCTTCTTCCACAGTCTCCTCAACAAGAACGCGAAGCTTCTTCTCGTTTTACTATCCGGTCAGTGATCTGATCTCACAAAGTATGGCTTAGTCTCAGTGCAACCTCACAGGGCCACCAGTTTTAGATTCCTAATTCTGTTTTCATGTCATCTATTCTAGATGACAGCGGTGCAGGAAAACTGGTGAAGAACTATGGCAAGCAGTTACGTAACAATAGTAACGATGAAATATCATATCTGACCACGGCAGAGGTCAAACCTTTGCTGGAAGCCAAGGGGCTGAAGTACCGTTGCTACAAGCTGCCAGCTCAGATGGACGCCACCAACTGTTATGTTGAGGGAAATGAGGAGGGAGAGCTGCTGTTTGATTTTACTACTGAAGTGCATAACTTTAAGAAGTCAGTCCCACCTGAGCTAAAAGCTGAGATCATGGAGTTTTATCGGCATCACGCCTGCAGCCTGGACGCCAATGGGAAAATTCAGTTTAACCTTGATTCTGAAGTGCTAGTAGTTGATCGAGTGTAACTAAAAGAGACCATTTGTGTTTTGGAACGATCCATATTCATCCAAAATCAAGATGAGGTTATGATTTAGATCCGTAAAGGAGATTGGTGGCAGCGAGCGCCGATCCACATAAATTGGCACGACGCAGGTCATGAATAAAAACATTGCTTATTACTAAATGTCTCCTGAATTTGTGTCCATCCTGGCACCCTGTCCATCCTGAGTCCATGAACCCTCAATCACTCATGCGACTATCCATAGTCTTATCAAGGAACAAAGCTCTTATCATCGTACGGTGAGGTGGTTTCAATTTGATAGTTGAGTTACTGCCAATTTTCTCTGCTTAGTTTGAAATGAAAATTAATTTGTCAGGGAAATTCTTCCTTTTTCAGTGTTTTGAGTTGCAAATTCTCTGAAGAATTACAGACTCCGAGTGACGACTCGGATCGTTTTGCTACATGCACTAGCGTCTCGTCTACCGCCGGCTTATCCGTCTCGCGGGTCACAGGTGTTGCAGGAGCCTATCCCAGCTGACTACGGCTGAGAGACGGGGTACACCCCGGATGCGTCGCCAGTGTATCCCAGGGCCACACAAAAGACAAACACACACAATCACATTTGGTGTCACTAATTTACCGAGGCTGCATATTTTATTAAAGGAAAAACTTCCCTTTAACAGGCAGAAACCTTGGACAGAACCTAAGGCTCATGGTGGACGACCGGCTGGGTGGGTGGGGAGGGAGAGAGAGAGAGAGCGAGCGAGAGGAGTGGCAAGTTTATGTTGCGCTTACCTCCATTCTCTGCTGGGGGTAAGTGCTGTGTGCATAGAAACCTATCAACGCAGCTGCAAAATAGGTCCACCAGGAAGCCCCAGAAGCTTTGCAAATGTGTAAAACACATCTATTTCAAATCCAGATGGGCTCAATTCTGACCCTGTTACATACACAAAGTCGAAATAGACACACCACTCAGCTGTAAGACGGAATGGAAGGCTTCTAAAAAACAATTGGACGATGCAGGGAGCGCATCGGGAGAGAATATTTTCCATGGAAGAAACCGGCTCCCGGCACAGGGACAAGCCCCCGAGCAAGGCATTAGTTTGCGTCAGTAATAGCTCTCACCGAGGGCGAGCCGCTTTAACATGCATTTCATGGCCGACAGAGCAATTGTTGACTTGCTGCTGCTTTCGGACTAGATGGATATTCAAGACTACATATCCGTAATGTTAAAGATATCTATATACTTAACCCTCACCAGTCACACAGGTAACACTGCTTTGTGATTAGTTTCTTAATAGCCAATATCAGTAGCAGATTGTCAACTTTTACCACCAATTACTATTCAAGGTCAGCTCCTCCCTTTATGACTGGCCATAATTGTAGTTTACTTATGCATGTCAAATAACCGTGGATCTCCACGTACTCTGTCATGGAGTATGTGTGGAACTTGCGGCTGCAAGTTGTGGCACGCCTCTTCCGTCAGGCTGCTTCAAAGCATGTGAAGCATTAATTCTGCCGCTTATTGATCGCTTGCTTTGGCATATTCCACCAGTGAAAACTAAATCACTGCTCGCCAGCACAACTGGTTTCTGGGCTGTTGGCTCATTATTCTGCGCATGCATTTGATGTGATTTTAATAAATGTGGCTATTTAGGATGCGTGGGGGCCCATGCATTCTGAGGATCCTGCAGTGGGTGGTCTAACAGAAATATTTCTATGTTTCATGTCAACTTCTATTAGAATGAATTCAATTGAATTGTGTTTCCATGACCCAAACTTGTTTTGCGGGCCCAAAGTATTGTTTTAACCCGAGATGTACAATGAATAGAATGCCGTGTGATGTTTCGCTTCATTAACGTTTAGATTCCAACCAGCTGTAAACGGGTCAACCAGAATCTCAAGTTCATCATGGCAAGCAAAATAGGACCTTTTAGTTGCAGAATTTAATTGTGTTTGGATTCTATCGGCTGAATCGATCTCTTCTCACAAATGCAGAAGTGCCTGACGAATTTGACTTGGATGTCTTAGACCTTTTCAAAACATGTTATTACATGTTGTGTTTGCAGACTGAGTGACAACGTGGCATAAAGCCCGACACAGATGTCATATGCATGGTGTGAGACACACCGAAACGTTTTGGGAATTTATTCTTTTGTTGCTGAAGGACATGTTTGCATTTTTATTGCCAGATTAAGCAGCTAGCTAGCAGGTACGTCGGTAGTTCTACTGTGTACTCTACTTCGAGGCTTTCTGTTCTCCCCTCAGCACTGTAAATGAAAAGTCCCACCTGAATGTTATTGGAGTCAGAAGTAGAAGCGGTAAGAACACCTATGTACCTGTAGGTATTCTTGTTTGATATGTTTTCTTCTTCCCTGACGTTTGTGACTCACGTATTGGCTCGATGCTCATCCGTTTCTGCCTCAGGTCATTTTGTTTGAATGCAAATCTTTAGACATCTGTCTGTGTGCATAGCATAATTGGTGCTCTCAAAAGCCCACTGGACTGTGGATTCCTTTAGGGCTGAGTGTTGGAGTAGAACAACTTGTTCCCATTGTCAGCCTCATCCATCTGTTCAAAACGCCTCACATTTTATTGAGCAAATCACACACACACACATCCACACTGACAGGAGAGAGTGAGGTAATACCTATTATTAAGAGAGGATCTATTTCAACAACATGCATTCTTGAAGAGCACAGGATTCTATATGTGCATCACATAACTAATCTTGTGACACAGTTTTGAACAAAGTGGTGAAAAAAAATTGTCTGTTCATCCTATCATCCTCTTCTTTAATTTGCTCTTATGAAGTGACACCATTCAGCTTCAAACGTCGTATGCTTCGCCTCCCTCACCTGTTTCTGTCTCCTGATTGTAGTGTGGGAAAAGCCAAGGATGGACTGGCAGAGCATTAGGAGACACAACTGATCTGCATCCCCATCACCATTTTTCCAATTAGCTCTAGTTTATATATATATGTACTCTGCTCACCTGCCCGATTATCAGAGTGTAATAATGTACTTGTATCAAATGGAAATTTGAGCAGGCAACAGGGAACGGCATAAGAGTGACAGGTAGGACACACCCATGTGGTTTCTCAACATTTCTAAATGTATGTACCCAGTACAGAAAAATATGAGGAAGACATTGTTGTAAATTCTTCATCAATATTTCATGTTGGCGAGAGAAACGAGAATAATTGTAATAATTCACAACGGCAGGGCTAAAATAATTTCAGAAATCGCTGATAATTTCAGTTATGCTGGAAGATTCTATGTGCTAACTGTGATCTGCTGCACTTCTGTGTGAAGTCAAGTTACTCAAAGGGTTAAACTTCAGAGTGCTTTCTGATTGGATTGACAGCCTTTATGTTATGCATTTTTCTTTGAAGCAAAGTTATAGGAGGACTCGTACGTCTCGAATGCTGCCTCTCAGCACATCCACAACTGCAACTAATTGTAAGTACGTCGTTTGATTAGAGCAGGGGTCTGCAACCTAAAACATCCGTTTTTGTTTTATTTTTATTGCACTGGTTTAACCATTTATAACCTATAATAATTATAAATACTTGCCAGATTTTGAAAGTAGTTTTTTTATATATATATATATATATATATATATATATATATAGCGTTTTCTGGGCACCCAAATACACTTTACATTGTGCGTTATCCATTCATTCCATACTTGGTGGTGGTAAGCTACGAGCCACAGCCGCCCTGGCAGAAAGTCCCATCTCTCCTGGAAAAGGTTATAGTTATAATTCTAGGGGTTAAAGAGTTTTAAATACTAAATAAATGCTTAAATACTAAGTAAGGTTCCATATTATGAAAAACTCACTCATTATCAACCCATAAACAGCTAAATAAGCCATCCAGTCAATCCTGCATAGTTCTTTAATCATGTACAGAAATGTTTCTGGAAGAAATCTCTCTTACTGTGACGTCACAGTACAAAAACGTGCACATGCATGCGCGTGCACGCAATGAATTTAGCTTCGTTTTCGTTTTTAGAGGCTTTTATGACAGCGGTATGAGACAGAAAGTACGGATGCTGTCCTGCAGCATCTGTTTGCTATTTTGATCAAAGACTGTCAGATATTTCATATATCATTTCTGAGAACTGCGTTAACTCGTGGTAAAAGGGTTAACGCAGCCTCGTTCAAAGTGTTTACCATACTAAAACAATTTTGCCCATCTTCGCCGAATCATCGATTCGTGCAAAACACTAATATACTTTATGTAATCTTGCTTGACGATCAGTTATTGGATTATTAGGTTATTAAAATTGATCAGAGGAAAAGAAAAAACATTCAACTGTGTTTTTCAGTGAAATTTGAATATTAACAAAACAGCGTGGGAGGTTGAGGTATCTGTTTAGCCTCTGTGGTTTCAATGCATTCAAAGACATTTAGTCACGCAGCGGCACCTCCTGTTTTACCTGAAGCTCCTCTCCCCGCTATCAGTCTGATCATTGCGTACTGCTATTCCGGATTTCTTTTTTGTTTTTTTTCCAGATAACTAGGCATGATATCGCTGTTTACTAATGGAGACAGGTACCACAAATCGTTCCAGCAATTCCTGCAACGCTCCGATGAGTATGACTCCATGCAGAACTTCATCGACAATCTGCTTCCAGATATTCTGGAAAGGTGATGTTCCACAGTCATCAGACATCGGACAAGACTTTCCTTGAATTGACTCCTCTGAAGAATTTCAATATTTGTTCTGCTCTACCTTCAGCAGTGTAAAAGATATGTCCGAGCTAAACATCATCGGAGTTGGAAGTGGATCTGGTGAGAACGCACACGATCCAGAATACACACATAAATCCTGGTGCTACACTTTAGGTACCCTTTTGCATTTTGCATTCATCCAGCAATGAAAATTTGAAAGCTCAGTTGGTTCCTGCAGGTGAGCTCGACCTCAACATCATCTCTGCGTTCCACCGGAAGTACCCAGAGGTGACTGTGGAGAATGAGGTGGTGGAGCCCATCCTCCAGCAGCTAGATCAATACAGAGGTACGCCCTTTATCGCCACGCAATTCTCTCACCGGTACTTATCAAAGAGCTGTTTGCCACACATGTTCCTATACCCCAAAAGATTTTCCAAATTTAATGACTGTGATTTAGAAGGTCATTTGTTCCTGTGTCATTTAATTTATACAATGCATCATTGTAAACTTCTATTACTTGTAAGTATTTGTATATATTATTGTTTTCTTTATCTATTACTGCAAAACGAAAATGTACATATTGTTATTCTGTTTCTTTGTTGAGTGGAGCAATGTTGCCGATATAATTTCCCTATGGGATTATTAAATCTGATTCCTAGACTGTCATTAAAAGCTCATGTTACTTTATTAGAGTGTAAATGTCACTATAATACCTGAGTAACAAAAAATGATCAGTCAATATTGTTACATTGTTCTTAAAATACATCCCATAACTCCATTTTCCATCTGTTGATGCAGATTTGGTGGCTCGGGCTCCAGGATTAGATCACATCAAATTTCACTGGTATGAAATGACTGCTGAATCTTTTGAGGCGCATTGGAAAGAGAACAAGAGGACAAAGAAGGTGGACGTCATTCTCATGTTCCAGGTTGGTGTCTTCGTCGTGGACGGTCAATCCTAACAGAACATTACTGGAGCATCAGTCAGCCTGCCCATTGTCTGTGGTAAAACCGACAGATGCTGTACTACGAGGACTTCAGCGCCACCATCGACTTCTTCAAGAGTCTCCTCGACACAAATGGGAAGCTTGTTATCAGTCTCCTTGCCGGTTGAGTGAATGCACCCGTTCTTAAATAGTATATCAGTTCTGCTATGTTTCTACTCCACCTTCGGCACCCACCATCAGACATGTATGAACCAGCCCACTGTGTGTCGTAGCCTCCTATCACCATCTGTGCTAAATGCAGATACACAGATGAGCAAATAGCTAATACAAGGACTTGAATTTTAGAATTGTTATTTTTGAATATGTAGCATTCAGATCAAAGCGATATTGTGCTTCAATACAATTTTACAGCACCTCGACCTTCTTATTGTTGATTGTCATTTATTCCAGAAAATAGTGGATGGGCAAAGCTGGACAAGGCCTACGGCGTCCAGCTGACTGATTCCTTCAATATCACTGCTGATAACATCAAACAGTATTTGGACTCCAAAGGACTGCGCTACCAGACGTATTTGCTGCCATCTCAAATAGATGTCACGGCTTGTTTTATTGAGGGGAATGAGGAAGGAGAGATGATGCTTGATTTTCTTACTGAGGTGCTGCACTTCAGTCAGTCATCCTCACCTGAACTAAAAGCTGGGATCATGGAGTTCATTCGCCACCCGGATTGTAGCGTGGAGTCAAATGGCAAGGTTATGTTTAACAATGATAATGAAATAATAGTGGTAATCAACTCAATATAAGTGGCGCAGTGGGTAACTTCACCTCGCAGTGGGTAACTTCACCTACACTTGAGAATTTTAAAGTTTACAACGTTCAAGGACAACTCAGGGTCACAATGTGCTTTCCAAAATTTAAAAACAAAGAAGGGACCGAAACCACCAAGGCAATCTGATGTTTTGGGCCCGGTAGTTCAGGGTTCTGATTACCCCTAACTTGTGCTTCAGTGGGTGGTGGGAATCAAAAATAAGATACTGGTCGGTGTGGGTGGGTTAATGGCAACTGGACGGTAATGACTCCAGGGTAGCATTAGCATTCATGAAAGGAAATGCTAATACTCCTGGGGAGTCTGATTTCCTTGGTGGTTTCGGTCCCTTCTTTGTGTCCTTTTTTTCTGCTCCATCAGGAGTAAAAGTATCTAAACTCTCCACCATTCTCTCAGAACTGAAGAAGCCTCTTGGATGAGAGGTGGAACGCTTTCAGTCAAACTTGAACAAGTCCAGTTGATTCTTCTATTTTTGCTATTCGTGATTTTACCATGATGCCATTGGTGTGAGGGTCATGTTGCTGCACTTGTCGATGATGATGATGAATATATTTATTAGATAGAATGTTAGGGTACAAGTACAGTCACACAGTAACATGTATTACAGTACAAATAAAGTCAAACATCCTGTCTAAGAGGAGCATTTCAAAAAAGCCCTTGCGGTCTTGTTTCCGTTGTTAATTTTCCTTATCACGTACACCTGTGTCTGCCTCTCGCTCCAGGACCTGCGGTGTGCGGATTGGCTGCGCACCTGAGGCAGATTGAGGCAAATCGTCACCAGCCCTCATAACCCCTGCTCCGCCCGCCGTTCCCAGTCGGACTATTCTTCAGATCTCGTCTCTACGTGCAGCACGTCTTTCTGCCGCTCCCCGTCCCTGCGTCTTGCCTCGCCCTTGCCGACCGCAGCTGATCCGTGCTCCCGGGTCCTGCGTAGCGTTTTCTTTTTTTTGTGACCGGTTTTGTTTTTGGTTTTTCTTTCTCGGCTGTGTTTTTTGTTATATAGATATTTTCATTGGGCTCCAGCCACCCCGCAATCCTGTGTGCGGCTCCAGGATATTGTGTTTCCTGATGGACGTGTGCCAGTAAAACATAAAGTCCACGATCGCACCGTCTCCTCCCTCTGTTCCCTGGGGTCCTCTCGCACCGGTCCGCAACAATTGGCCTGGATAACTGAGAACATACACAGACCATGATAATATAACTTGTCTTCTCCACCAGGGTTTTGTAGGGGAGAATCGGTCTTTGAAAATCTTTTCAGTCACTCCTCAACGTGATACTGGATCACGAAAGAACCCAGATGAGCCCCCAAGTTGTGGTGGCAAAAATACCATTGTCTCGGGTTTAAGAGGAAGATGCAAAAAAGGAAGAAATATTCGATGTCAATTTTGTTCATTGATCTAAAAAAACATACTAATGACTCTGCAGGAATCGTTTACTGTGGATTTCTCCAACTTATTTTATTTACACAATCAATTTAACACTAGAACTGCCAAGGCAGTCATGTTGGCTGCTTTCAAAAATTTCAATATAACATGGTTTAAATAAAACATAAAACAATCATTATAGTTTTGATTTAGTGGCCTGATGTTTTTCTTAGGTCATTATAACAATAATCCAAATTATAATGTCCGAGCAGTCAAAATGACTGCGATGGTCAATCTAGTAGTAGCAGAATTCTGGTAGACCGAGTGTTAATGGGTTAACAATCAGCATTTTGTCATTGGACTGGCACACCTTTTATCCCACGCGTAGAACGAAACTGATTTAATTCCTGTCTGTTGATCTGTCTGGATGACGCATCCGTCACTTCATGTAAGTACAAAAACATTTGTATTCAAATTTAAGATTCAACGATGTTAAACGGCTTCAGCAGCAGAATTTCTAGTTTGTTTCATCCAAATAAATCAGTTTTGATTAATTGATTCAATTTTTCTGCTGGATCGACTCATTTAAATACATAAAGTATCTTTAAAACCTACAGTATCTGTTAGTAGCTACATTTTATATTTATTGCAAGCAGCACATACGTTGAACCAAAGTATTCCCTGTCGTGTATTTCCTTGCTGAGGAACGTGCAGATAATACTCTTCACACAGAGGGAAATTTTCAATTTGACTTTCATGATATTCAACTTCATTGGAGGAAGTCAGAAAGGGATCCGCTGTTGAGTAACCAGCAATGAAGTTAAACAAGTCAGAGCGTGTTACACTGAGCTGTGCAAACAGACACAGTAGCAACAGGAATTTCCATGGCAACTTGGTTTTAATCTATTCTTATCTCATCAGTAAATTCATTTGAAACATAATCTATAATCTACACAAAGTGAACTGGCCTGTTTGTGGATACTTTTGACAGAGCATGTCATCTACACTGCCTTCTGTGCACACTGATGGTGGTAGGTACCGCCAAGCGTACCAACGTTTACACGAGTGCTGCAATGAGCATC
This sequence comes from Brachionichthys hirsutus, assembly GCF_040956055.1. Lineage (NCBI taxonomy): Eukaryota > Metazoa > Chordata > Actinopteri > Lophiiformes > Brachionichthyidae > Brachionichthys > Brachionichthys hirsutus. The sequence goes on along the minus strand of NC_090906.1, from coordinate 12,987,967 downwards.
AAGGTATGCGGGACTTCTTCAAAAATGAGCTGCCAGATATAATGTCCAGGTAATCGTCCACACTCACATTTTACTTGCCAACATGCAATAAAGTAAAGTGTTACTAACTTCTGACTTGATAACGTGTGTACAATAGTGGTCAGGTGAGGTTTGTCAGTGCAGGAGAAAAACAGGTTCTTATTTCAACAACAGGCAGAACAGGAAGGATGACCTGGAAGAATTGCCCCAAAGGCATTCAGTTGCTCCTTAAAGGGAAAGGGGAGGGGGCGCTTGTTATGTCCCAGAAGAGAACTTCATTTTGTTAAATCAATAAATATGATTTGCAGTTTCATACTTTCAAACACTTCGTGTCATTTCTTCCATGAAACTTGGCTCTTCTGAAGACTCAAAATATGTTTCTCTTCCCTCACCAGCGCTCTAAGTGGAAAGTCCGTCCTAAACGTCATTGCGTTTGGAAGTGGATCTGGTGGGAACACACACTCGTACATTGGAACTGAACTCTGAACCATCTGCTAAAACTGGCAAAGCCTTTCTGGACGAAAGCCACCGTGTGTCATTTACACAGTCGGTCGTCACCGAACGATAAACTCGTTTAACGATGACTCTGAGTTACGACGGGTAATTAAAAAATCAGTGTTTAGTGACGAGCAGGATGCATTTGCAGCAGCGCTTCAAGCGAGTATGTACATATTTACAGTCTAAATGGACTATATGTACGCCCATGGCCCATAGGCAGCTGAGATAGGCTCCAGCAGCCCTGTGACTCGCAATGTGGCTGGAGACAAAAAAGATTACAATCATCGCATTTACAAAAACAATGGATGGATTGATGTGTTGCTCAGACTGTGTTGCTGCCTGCAGGCCACCTTGACTTGGACATGCTCTCTGCCATCCATCTGAAGTACCCAGAGGTGACCGTGGCTAATGAGGTGGTGGAGCCAAGCACCCACTTTTTCCATCAATACAAAGGTACTTTCTTTACAGGCACACATTTATCTTATATACCAAACGATTTCATTTTTGACATTTCAATCATACTTACACGTAACTTTGTTGTTATAATTGATTCTGTTGATGCAGATCTGGTGTCTCAGACTCCGGGTTTAGATTACATCAACTGTAGCTGGAAGCAATTGACAGTTGAAGAGTTTGAGAAGGACTGGAAAGAGAACGAGACGACCAAGAAGGTTGACTTAATTCACATGTTCCAGGTCAGTGTTGCCATAGTAGCCATATTACACTACACTTGGTACATACAAGTCGTGTTCCTTTTGCAGACCTCCACAGTGGTGAATCCTAACAGAACATCTGTCTGGTATCAAGTTCTTAGCTGGTTGTCTGTGCTGAAATCAACAGATGCTGTATTACGTGAAGGACTTTCGACACACCATCAGCTTCTTGCAGAGTCTCCTCAACAAGAATGGAAAACTTCTAATCAGTATCCAGACTGGTAAGCGGTCGATCTGGTCTCAGGTTGTATCATTTTATGGGGCATTTCTGTCATAATTCTTTGGATTCTGCATCGTATACAATATGTCCTCAGCAATAGCGCGGCCCATGGCTTCGGGGATTGGTGGTCACCATCCAATTTCTTTCCCAACACGAGCCAGACAAACAGCTCTGATGCCATTAATCCAAAGTGCTACTTGTTTCCAGAAGACTTGTCAAGAACATTTTTGCACAAATACATACATGCTTCATATGGTATTAAGATTTTAGCATTGTTCATTTTGTCATCTGTTTCAGGTGACAACGGTTGGTCACGGTTGGAAAAGAAATACTACAAAGAGTTCGCCGGCTGGCTCTGCCCGTTCAGTGACGACGTGAAACGTGAACTGGACGCCAAGGGGCAGCGCTACCAGAGCTACTGTCTGCCAAGTCAGGTCGACATCACCGAGTGCTTCAATGAGGGGGATAAGAACGGAGACCTGATTCTTGATTTAATAACTGAGGTGCTGAACTTCAGAAAGTCGGCCTCAGCTGAACTAAAAGCAGGAGTCCTGGAGATGCTTGGCCACCCAGACTGCAGTGTGAAGTCCAATGGAAAGATTATGCTAGACAGCAGCTCTGAGGTGATCGTCATCGATCTGCTCATTTAACTCAGCAAATATGAGTATCGATCCAATGTTTCTAATTCTGGTTCTGGACCTAAAAAATACCTAAAAGTGTGGATTTGAAAAGTGCTTTGTCATTGGATTCATTTCTCATGACTCTTTATTTCTTTTGTTGCCTGGTGAAAATGAAGCTGTGGGATCATTTTGCACCAGACTGGTCCCTGCAGACACTCTCACAGTTGCAGTACTCGTTTGCATTACAAAGATGCCAGATAGACACAAACCATAGAAATCGTTGCTGCATCGCTGAGTCAAGAGTCGCTCAATGAAGTTGTTCATCTGCTGTTAAGTAGGGACGTCCCGACTTTAATGTGCAAACACCAAGTCTTAGATGTTCAGAGGGAAAAAAAATGAGGCCTTAAAATGATGTTCGTCCACTAATTAATGGCCCATGAAACCTTTGCAAATAATATTACCCCAATTAAATTTAACTTTGTTTTTGTCTTAAATATATCTCTTCACATCAATGTGAGGAATTGATCCTGAGGTATATATTTCTGCAGTAATATTGGGACAGTCATCTGTGGAACTCATAACACTGTGTAAGAATGGTTTGTTCAAATATGTATTTATTATTATTAGCGAACAGGATGCTGAATCATTTCTCTTACAGAACAGTTTTTGTGGTTTATCCATAAATACAGTAAAATTTTACACTTTTTTTTAAAATAATGAATAAAAATGAACAAATTGTCGTCTGCCTTAATTGAGTCGATCCACGACTATCACTTCGGAGTTGTAGTTAAAGAAGACTTTGTCGTCCGTCTCCTTGCTGCATTCCGAGCGGAGAAACTCCTCGATTTCGGCTTGAAGCTCCGGTGACGCCGACTTCCTGAAGTGCTGCACCTGAGTGACGAAGTCGAGCAGCTGCTCTCCCCTCTCGTTGCCTTTGATGAAACACTGTGTGATGTCGGTTTCCGATGGCAGCTCGTAGCTCCGGTAGCTCAGGCCCTTAGAGGCCAGCAACCTTTTCACGTCTTCGCTGGTCACACAGCTCACTTCGGCATTAAAGAACTCTTTGCCGTAGGTCTTCCCCAACTTTCCCCAACCGCTATCGCCTGCAAAGACAAGACGACGAGTGTGTAGCTAAAGATAAAATAGTACAAAAACATCCACACAGATACACAGAGATCAATGTACCGACTGCATGCGGAACATCTTATCCATGAGAATAAATGTTGGGATGAGTCGAGATGCCTTCACTTACCGGTCACTTGATTGATCAGGAGCTTGCCGTTCCTGTCGAGGAGACTCTGGTAGAAGCTGATGGTGGCTCCCGCGTCTTCCACGCAGTACAGCATCTTTAAAAGTCACCACAGATACAGAGCAGGTAACTCGATGCTATACAGGTGAGCTAATATGCTATGAGATGCACAGCTTTAGGACCAGTAGGGTTTCCTTCACCCTTCTGGAGGTGATGGAGAGACACCGTACACAATGATGGTCAGACGGATGAGGGTAACGCTGTACGCCCACTTTGGTCCAGGGATGAAGAAAAAAAAAATACAGTTTGCGCCAATGACAGAAACGCCGACCTGGATCATGTGAATGAAGTCCACCTTCTTAATCGTCTTATTCTCTTTCCACTGCTCCTCGAACTCTTGGGCAGTCATCTTGTTCCATTTATATGTGATGTAACCTAAACCTGGAGTCCGAGACACCAAGCCTGCACCAACACATGCAGTCATGGGATGCATTGCAACAATAATACAACGTTGAATATCATTTTTCTGTTTTGATGTTGATAGCCATGGAAGAAGTTGTTACAACGCCAGCATCCATGGCCGAGTCCATCCCAAACTCCACATGATCAATAAGGGTCTGATCCCGAAGATCCTCAATTACTTTCATTTACCGTCCATAAAGGTGTTTTCTTCACCGTTTTCATGTGTTGCTATACAAAAGTGTGCGTGTGTGTGTGTAAAGGCAATACTTCTGTAGTCCTGCAGCTGCTGAGGGTCGGGCTCCACCACCTCATTATGCACCGTCATCTGCGGATAATTCTGATGCAGCACGGAGAGCATCTTGAGGTCAAGCTCACCTACAGGCGGCAAGTTTAAAACAGATTAAATGTTGACCTTATCTGAGCATCGCTTCCTTACAATACTGAGACGGAAGGCCGGCTCGATTTAAAGAGACGGGTTGAACAGAGGATCATAGCATGGACGAGCAAGTTGCTGGAAACCTCAAATTAACCAAAACTAAGTTCTAAACCTTGACAGTTACAAGGATGAAAGTGTGTGTGTAGCCTGTATATCTGTCATTTCCCCAGATTAACACGAGATGATGAGCTCCAGTAAAATGAGTCTGAACACAGGGCAAGGTCAGCGCTGAACGCGGCGGTTTCATTCTTACCAGAGCCGCTTCCCACTCCAATGACGTTTAGATGGGATTTTCCATTTACAATGCTGAAAAGGAGAGTGACGAATTCAGACCAGTCAGTCAATGAGGACAGTTCACTGTTAAAAACAGCTCTAGAAACAGAGTGAGTGTGTGTGTGTGTGTGTGTGCGTGTGCGCGTTTACCTGGCCAGCACATCCGGCAGCCGAGTGTCCATGAAGTCTTTCATACACCTGTAGCCAGTAGAACACTCCAGGAACAGCTTGAAGGCTTGCAGGTAGCTGCTACGATCAAGGTACAGGCTCTTTAGTGGAGATGCCATGTCGAAAACAGCTGTAGATCCAATAGAGGGTCGTTATGGTAACAGAAATAATCCAGACAGGAAATTAATGCATTGATTGTGCTTTCTGTATCTTTTGAGATGGAATATATTTATATATATTATCATAATAATAATCCATGTACAGTAAATGAGAAAGGCCAGTTCTACATGCAGGATTCCAGAATTCCTCAAGGTGGTGCTGGAGGCCGGGATAATTCCATCCAAGGTATTTAGGAGTCTGAGTAAGGATTTAACACGTGATGCGATAGGGCGGCGTTCATTGGTTCCTGATAAACAGGTGCACAGAAACGGAATGCAAGACTGGAAATGCTTGACTGGCTTGATTTTCCCCAATCTTGTCTTGAAACCAGAAAGAACGTTTCTGTTTGGACCGATTTATAAACTGCAACACCGATTTCTGTCGTGCTAAAAGTCGCAGGGCTCAAAGTAGGGTTTGAGCGATCCTTACAGCTGCAAACTATTTAAAAATAATATAAATGAATACAGAAATACTTCAAACCCGGTGTCATTCAACCATGAAGCCTGCGGTTCTGGTTCCGATCAAGGAGGGAAAACGTTGTTAACTCAAACAAAAGTACTTTGGCTCACAAGGTATTCATCAAAAACACGAAAATTGTCACTTACACGTATTGGATGTGGAGAAGCGTGTCTGGAGAGTCAGCAGTCAACCGTGAAGCCTGTTGTGTTGGGTTCTTCTAACACAACACAACACAACATAACACAACAAAGCCCGCCCATAATTTTGTAACAATCCAATTAGAGAACTATTTAAATGCGCGTCCTTTGATGGAAAAATGCGCAAACCTCTGCCAAGGACAATAATAATAATAATAATATAAAAAAAGATTAGAAGCCGGTCATATATTTAAAAATTCCTGGATCCAGATGGTGATCCGGGTCATCACCAAAAGGTTCTAAACTGTTGTTGGAATTTTAATAACCATGAAAGTGAATCGGATTTTATGTTTATTTTTAACAGATTTTTGAATCCGTAAAATTTCATATTTTTTCCTGACCTCATTCTGGATCAGATCCAGAATGTATTTTGAATGATGGTGCATATCAGCCGCTTTATGACTGTGATTTTCAGTTATTCTGTGGAGGTGGTGTTTATTTTTGATAGGTATGTGTCAGTAACAACGCTTTTCTATAATATTTTATTCATTTTTGGGGGTCGGGGAAGTGGAACAGACACCACCTCTATGGGGTTTTGGGTGGATGATTGATCTAAAACCGGGGCCAGCAACCGAAGACACGCGTGTCACGGCTGGCACGCGAGGGCATTTATGTTGGCACGCAGAGAATATTAAGAGGCAAAAAAAAGAATAGCACTTTATCATATTTAACGCCTCACAAGAAATGGAGCACACTAAATGTTCTTAAAGACTTAGTGGCACACACTCAGCAACTAACGCTCACCAAAGCTTTCTCAACAGTCTAATTAAATAGTTTGCACAAGTTAACAAGAAAAAATAAAGTAAAATCATTTATTGATCTGAATCAAGGGCTGAAAGCGATTTGAACTGTGACATTTTAGATTACAACACAACAACACAAAAACATTTTTATTAACAAGTATTGAAACAGCAATGCATTTCCCTGGGGAAACAGTGCAAACTAAATAAGTTGGTTTCGTTGACAAGATTTTTGAAGATGGAGCGACACATTCCTTGAAACATTCTGCATATTTTTTTCCAGGAAAAAGTGTTTCCAGTGCTTCTGCACAATGTGACGTAACGAGATGCACAAAATAGATTAAATCCTTCTTTTGTTATCTGTTTTAAGTGAGCTGCTCTAAGATGATCAACTCAGAGTCGCCGTTCATTAAAACTTTTCCGTTGGACTCCACACTAACTTCTGGGCGGCGAAGAAACTCCAAGATCTTAGCTTTGAGCTCAGGTGAGGTTGTCTTACTGAAATGAACCACATCAGTCACAAAATCAAGCATCAGCTCTCCGTCCTCGTCCCCCTCAATAAAACACTTTGTGATATCAAGTTGAATTGGCAGATTGTGGCTCTGGTATCTCACTCCCTTGGAGTCCAGGAAACGTTTGATGTGGTCAGAGGACCGATGTTCTTCAGATGCGCCGAGCTGCTTGCTGAAGGCTTCTAGCATCTTTACCCAACCAGTGTTTCCTGGAACAGATTAAACAAAACCGGACCAAGAGTCAACTGTCAGTCGGGTCAGGCGTCAAAAGTCAATATTTTGTTTATGGAAATGAAAACAGGGATTGAAGAAAGTTCACATCAAATAAGGTAGCCACCAATGATGTCACAGAAATATATGAATAAGTCGATGTAACTTCATAACAACACATGCTAAATTAATCACTGCACATCAAATCACATTTTTATTTCTAATCAAAGTAATTGTTTGTGATTACATAAAATAATACACTTTATTAAAGCAATTCTGTTTGCAATACTCTGAGATAAATGTGGACATATTCCAAATGACAATGCTAAAATGTTGTCCGACTGTCCGTCCATCCACTCAACCAAAGAGATACATTTTTTTTGAAGAAGTTAAAACAACATCCCTTCACTTACCAGAATGTAAAGTGATGAGAAGTCTTCCATTCCTGTTCAGGAGACTCTGGAAGAAGCTGACGGTGGCTTCAGGATCCTTCACAAAATACATCATCTGTTGATTTCACCACAGACAATAAACTCATTAGTTTACATCAAAACAAGACCAATGGGATTAATTGTTGTAGAAATTCTAAATGAAACCTGGAACATGTGAATCAAGTCAGCCTTCTTAGTCCTCTTGTTCTCTTTCCACTGCTCCTCAAACTCTTCAGCAGTCATCTCGTTCCAGATAAATCTGACGTAATCCAAGCCTGGAGTCTGGGACACCAAATCTGCATCGACAGACGTAAAACAGACGTAAAACAGAGTGAAGGAAAATTCTGTATTGAAAGAATAATGTTTCAGTGTCAAACAGCAGAATCCGTATTGTTTTAGTAACTGCAGATTGATCTTTGAGTTTAATTGTTCCGTTTACTCACCTGGGATATGTTGTCTGGGGTTGCACTTCTTAGCTTGTGTTTGATTCATGATACTACCACTACTTCATTAACACGACAAGTCAAGAAAATAAAGGGCTTTATTTGTGCGTGTGTCATTTTAAATAAGTCGAGCATCATTACTTTCTCCACAGTTAGACGTTTCTACTCATAACTGTTAACTTTTTACACAGTTGAGTCATTAAAGAACCGTCTCCTCACTAACGCTTCAATGTCCTCGTGGTTTTCCTCATAGGAGATTTACCTTGTGGGTTTTTTGTTCATGTCTGCATTTGGGTCCTGAACATTATGGGATAAGTTGTCATGTTTTGAGTGTAATTTTGTGTTCTTCATGATGTGTGTGTGTCTTTATAGTGAATACCTCTGTAGTCACGTAGCTGTTGGGGGTTTGGCTCTATCACCTCATTATCTACAGTCATCTCTGGATACTTGTGATGGAGGGCAGAGAGAATCTTGAGGTCAAGATCACCTGCAGGAAAAAAACAGTTTATCAAGAACCCTTGATCAGTTTGACCAACAAATGCAACAGAACCACTGACTGGAAAAGTCACTTTGTTTGCAACTCCAGTTAAACATTGTTCTGGGATCAATGTTTAACTGGACTCATAACTGATGTCAGTAGGAAATGTTGCATCCAATCATCAGCTTCTCTTTTTACTGCTCGTCACATTAAATTAATGCATCACAGGACTCATAAATACAATCATCTATAAATGTGATCTCCAGAGTCTTTGTTCTTACCACATCCACTTCCAACTCCAATGACATTCAGATTGGACTTTCCATTCCCAATCCTGAGGAGACAAGATAAATATGTTGGACCTTCATACCAGTCGTGTCTGAAAATAAAAATCTCCAACTTGACAAATGTTTGTCACATTTTTGGGCTTGCACAGCCATGGTGGCGCAGGAATGTATTTCCATGTATTGACGATGCACACAGTTTTCCGAGCTAACGAAGGTTGTGAAGTTCACTCTGTGGACTTTGTGTTGCGACCACGCTAACCCAAATCCACATGAAGGGAAACAAAAGTCTGTATTTGATGAAGTAGAGAAAGATTTGGGTATGCAGCAAAGAGAAGGTAAGGTATCTATTCAAATATCTGTAATGTGGCTCATAAATAAATATCGAGGATTACTTTGCCATTATATCCGGGAGCAGATTGTCGATGAAGTCCTGCATCGCCTGGGTTTCAGTGCAGTGTTTCAGAAAATGATCTAAGCATTCTAGGAACCTGTCGCTGTCACTGTGCAGAGCTGTCTGTGGTGATTCCATGCTGAAAAATACTCTATAGACAAAATATGACAAAATTAGTTGTTTTCAGCTATGCTAAAAAAAAAAAGGCTACAATTATATGTGCAGTCAGGAACAATCACTGAAGGTCATTTCACATTGGTCCATGCACTGTTCAGGTATAAATGCTGTGTAGAACGTACCAGCTTCAATACAGAAAGAGATCATTTCATGGCTGCTAATGCTTTGAGGTCAGAAAGCAACTTCGTCAAAATGAGAAGCAGGAACTGAGAATTTCTGCCTGACCGGAATATCCCAACATCGACAGCAATCCAAGTTGTTGGTTGTTGTTGAGACACAACAATGACCTGACAGAGGGAAGCATTACACTCTAACTTGTTAAAAGTCAGCGTCTCTCCCCCAGCAGTCATTTACTTTGACTTTTGAACCTTTGTAAAGGTATCATGTTTTAATGCCCCTGTTCAATAAATGTCTATGATAAGTAAAAGTCTCTCTCTCGATCTCTCTCTACCTGAAAACAATTTAAATACCAGAATCATCAAACCAGATCAGTGAGATTTATCTTTCACAGGAAAATAAGATGTTGCCATTAAAATGTTTTAGTTCTAGATGTATAAATCATTACACTCAACATCATGACATCAGCCACGTCTGTTTCACTGAATCCTTTGAACTAGTCTAAAAGCTACAAGACATTAACTCTCTGTCATTAAACTCCTTGTGCACATGATGTCTCAGCTGTGGATTGATTTGAAGAAAGGCTTTACTTACATGGTGGTACAGTCGTGCATCCACAGAGGTCAGCAGTCTGAAACAAAGCACTCTGAGAGCTTCATTTAAAATCAATGACAGGTAGCAGAAAAAAAAACCACGTGATAAATCCATCCAATGAGAAAGGACTTTAGAAACACACCCAATGTATCAGAGCCAGTTATGATCAAGAGGCGAAGTACACCCTGGATGAAACACCAGCTCATTGCAGAGCTACATGGGAAGCAGGTCAGGTTAGGGTCAGGTTATATCGTCATTACACATGTACGAGCTGAAGGTAACGAAATGCACTAGAATTGCAGTTACGAGACAGATATAACCAGGTAAAAATTAGTGTAGAAGACAGATGTGGTGGACGCTGAATGCATGTGTGTCTGCTGCCCCGTGTGTTGAGTGTGGGTATAGCCTGGGGGTGGGTGTGCCTGTGGGTGTGTACGCGTGGACGTGTGTGAGGCTTTAAAGGTGCGCACACACCTGGAACACCGAGGCTAGGGGAGAGGCAGTTGGGAGGCCGTAATTTTTGTTGACCGCTTTTACACGCGTTTGTACACTTTGGCTTTATTTTCATCCATCCATCATTCGTCCGTGCAATATACTTTTCGGACTTTGTCTATCGCCAGTACCGCCGTACTTGGGCCTCAATAAATGCACCCGTGAACGCATCCTGGATTCCGCGTCTCTGTACAAACATTTGAGCGCGTCGGACAACTACGCAGGACCCAACGCACCCCTCAGCGGCTAAACCAGGGAAGGAAGCCGCAACAATTAGGTTTACCACAGATTCTCCAAATTTTCTGCAGAAAGCATAGATCTAGTTGCCGTGACAACAACTGCAGCAGGGGAGAAGACCCACTTGTATAATGAGGACACGGGACACGGTGGACTCTCTGACACCATGTATAATGAGGACACGGTGGACTCTCGTTGGTAACGACTTTATCAGATGACCCGGAAGTCTCCTGCGACCCGTAGATGCAAAGCATTATGGGACACGTAGTCCGCTATAGCTACTACTACACCACTTACTAGCCACACTCATAGCTAGAATACAGATCTAATGCTTTGCTCGTTTTACTATGTGCCTGCGTGCTATTGGTGCACCTCCGCTCCGTCATTAGTGTCCCACACTGTGCGGAAACTCGCCCAGGACTTTAGTTTCGCACAAAGCACTTAGATCGCGCTAGTAATATAAATTAAATGAAAAAAATAAAAATAAACCCGAAACGGTACGCAAGTGGACCGGACCGAACATGCGGAACCAAAATGGTTCAATACAAATAAAATAAAGACATGATCAGGATACTGCAGACTGGTGGCCTGGAAACAAATGACTATATATCATACAATAGAATACAGTATTTATATTATGTCACCATCTTATTCCAATAGTCCTGTAATAAAACACCAGAAAAGCTTTACATTTGGAAGTCCTCTTGAATATAACCTTTTTTTTTTTACTCAAAGTCAGACTGATTAAAGGCTCAGTTTATAACTGAGAGCATAAAAATATCCAACGACTGGAAAGAGACGTTTAGTTCTGCCTGCTGGGATGGGTGGAGCTGCAGGCTGCACCAACCTGACTTCAAAGAGATGGAATAATTTTAATGTGAATTATCAACAGATAATAATTAATACTGACTGCAGAAATTGCTCGCACAAGGTAAGTAAACAGCAAGAAGCAGTAATATAATGTTTATTTTACTCAAGGGTTATCAGCTATTTGAACTACACCATTTTCTATTTCAACAAGACAAACTTCAAGTCCCAGTAAATACATTTGTGAAGTAATAATGACTTCAAGAACCGTATGATTTAAAGCTCCAGTGAGCTAATGAGTGCACACGAATGTCCTCACAGCAAGAACTTTGGAACTAAAACAAAGGTTTTCTCCAAATGAAAATCTCACGAAAAGAATTCATATTTAAACCATATGATTTTATTCATGTTTTAACTGATCAACGTTTTTATTTTGTTGGAACAAAACAAAAATAAGTTAGGGAATATGATTACATTACATGTTCATAGATTAGCAATAGATTCCTTTAGGGCCCCAGATGTAACTCAATGCAGACCTCATCCACATGTTATTGAGGTGAATACACTTTGTTGTAAACATCACTCCAGTTCGCATAACATAATTTTGTTGCATCTCATATGCATTTGTTAGCATTTAGCTCAAGGAGACACTGGCTTTCATATATTACACATTCAGGTCAATTTAGAGAGAACGATTGACTTAAGTTGCATGTTTATGAGAGGAAGCTGGAGAAACCGGATTTATCTGTTTTAAGTGAGCTGCTCTAAGACAATCAGTTCATATTTGCTTTTCATTAAAACTTTGCCGTTGGACTCCACACTAAATTCTGGGTCACGAAGAAACTCCATGATCTTAGCTTTGAGCTCAGGTGAGGCTGTCTTACTGAAATGCAGCACCTGAGTCAAAAAATCAAGCATCATCGCTCCGTCCTCGTCCCCCTCAATAAAACACCTTGTGATATCAATTTGATGTGGCAGATCGTGGCTCTGGTATCTCACTCCCTTGGAGTCCAGGAAACGTTTGATGTCGCCGGTGGACCGATTTACTTCAGCGGTGCCGAGCTCTTTGCTGTAGGTGTCTCTCATTGTGAGCAAACCAGTGTTTCCTAGAACAGATGAAATAAAAACAAGAATAAGAGTCAACTGTCAGTCAGGTTTGGCATTAAAAGTCAGTTCCAAGAAGTTGCAAACGATCCAACCAGCTGTGCTCAACTTATTTCAAATGAAATATTATTGAATCACGAAGAGCAAAAAAGAAGAATCAACTGGACTTGTTCAAGTTTGATTGAAGACGCTTCACCTCTCATGCAAGAGGCTTCTTCAGTTCTCAGAGACTTGGAGAGAGAGCCAAGAAGAACAGGGGCGACAGGTACCAGGAAGTGAAATGATAGTCCATATCCTGTCTGGGAAATGGATGAAGAGCGTGCCAGACAAACTTTCAGCTTCCATCATTGGAACAGGGGCAAGGTTTTCTGTCCACCCTGGACAAATGCACCTAGATCTCTGACATTATGTCGAATATCCAAGAGAGACTGGTCATCATATACCAGCAGATACTTGATCTTCAGAGTACCAAGGCTGAGAGACAGCAAACAAAAACCATCCAAAGTGAGAGCAACCGGCGGCTAGCCACACACACTGGCATCATCTTTTCAATCTACTATTAGGCCTAGATAAGTGCCTGCCTAAAGAATCAGACTCGCATACTCCAAATGACAATCCTAAAAGATTGTCCATCTGTCCGTCCATCCACCCACTCAACCAAAAAAAAAGAAGAACATTTGAAGAATTTCAAACATTGTTCATTCACTTGCCAGAACGTAAAGTAATGAGAAGTTTTCCATCCTTGTTCAGGAGACTCTGGAAGAAGCTGACGGTGGCTTCAGGATCCTTCACGTAATAAAGCACCTGTTGATTTCACCACAGACAATGGGTTGGCAAATCATCGGATTGCATAGAAACATTCTGTAACGGGATTAATTGTTGTAGAAATTCTAAATGAAACCTGGAACATGTGAATCAAGTCAGCCTTCTTAGTCCTCTTTTTCTCTTTCCACTGCTCCTCAAACTCTTCGGCAGTCATCTTGTTCCAGATAAATGTGACGTAATCCAAGCCTGGAGTCTGGGACACCAAATCTGCATCGACAGACGTAAAACAGTCATGAGAAAATCCTTTATTTCAACAATAATATTTTAATATCAAATAGCAGAATCTGTATTGTTTTAGTACCTGCAGATTGATCCTCGAGTTTAATCATTCGGTTTACTCACCTAAGGAACTTGGGATATGCTACAATAAATCTTCCTCAATTTCTATGGCGGTAGAAGTGTTGGCTCTGTTTTCTGGCATCTATTTCCTGCTTTATTTTGAAGGAGAGTTCTGGTGTCATTTGACACTTTTCCTATGTTTTCCTGCCATTTGTGTTGTTGTTTCTTGATTTCCTCCACAGTGAGTCTGATTATTCCTAACCGGACCCGATTGTCATTCACTGTATTTATTCCGATCCCTCTGGTTTATTGTTACTCTCTGCTCTGTCTGCTTCGTGGTTATAATCGGAAATAGTTTGAAATTAATGTTGCCTGCATCATCATTGACTGAAACCAGCTCATGCATGTTCTAGTGACGATAACTAATGAAAGAAAAGATATAAACAAACGTTTGTCTTGTTGAAAGAAGATGCTACTCTCTTTTGGTAGCTTCGGCGTTCACACCGCCATAGAACACAATATCCTGTGGGTCTTGAAAAACCGGTCAAAATGCTTGAAGCCCGCTGGCAGAATGGGGATCTCTGCTCTGAGTGCAAGTTTGTGTTCTTCATGATGTGTGTGTGTCTTTATAGTGAATACCTCTGTAGTCACGTAGCTGTTGGGGGGTTGGCTCTATCACCTCATTATCTACAGTCATCTCTGGGTACTTGTGATGGAGGGCAGAGAGAATCTTGAGGTCAAGATCACCTGCAGGAAAAAAACAGTTTATCAAGAACCCTTGATCAGTTTGACCAACAGTGATCCACAACACCCAACCCGAACAAGGAAGGACATGAATCATGATGTTGGATGGTTGAGGCTTGGCAGAGGAATCATTTTGTTCTATTTTAAACTGTTACAGACTGCTCATTAACGAAGCTAATCAGCTGTTGATAAACACGAGTTTTAAGTCAGACTCTTTTCTTGGAGGTCGTCGACTCCTCTCCTTCCTCCTCATTTGAACTTTCCCATTAACAAAGAAGCTCTCCAAAGACATTTGTTTTTTATTAATCTTCACTAGTTCACGTCTGTTTTTAGTAACGTATCACGTAAAGCACGAAAATTCACAGGCGAATGTTACGTTGGCAAAAATCTGGTCGTTTTTCAAAATAAAACACCTTTTAGACGCTAATAATCAATACAACGGAAATTGTATAAATGAGTTGTTCTTTCTGTGCGGCCCGGTAACAAATGCCTCACGGACCGGTACCGGGCCGTGGCCCGGTGGTTGAGGACTACTGCATTAAATGATTCTGGAAAGCCAGCTAAATTAAAATGACATGGTTAAAGTAACACTCAGAATTTATGAGCAAATTGATGGTTTGTCCAACAAATGCAACAAAACCTCTGACTGGAAAAGTCACTTTGTTTGCAACTTAAATTAAACATTGTTCTGGGAACAACGTTTAACAATCATCATCAATCAATCATTTGTCAATCATCAGCTTCTCTTTTACTGTTCGTCACAGTTAGTGTTTCACAGGGCTCGTAAATACAATCAATCATCTGTGATCTCCAGAGTCTTTGTTCTTACCACATCCACTCCCAACTCCAATGACATTCAGATTGGACTTTCCAGTCACAGTCCTGAGGAGAGAAGACAAATATGTTGGACCTTCATAACGATTGTGTAAACCTCGTGGAAATTAGTGCGGAGGCGTGAACGTGGATGGATCTTGGGTTGGATCCAGATAAAGAGGTCGATCCTCTCCTCTGCATGGCGGTTAAGACTCTCTCTTGACTAATGGTAAACAGCTAGAAAGCAGCGTCGTCATGCCACGTGGAGGGGAACGAGCTGCTCGGCGGAGGTCTGCGCTCTCCGAGTGTTTTTCTAGTTTTTCAGTATTTTTTCCTCACCCAGTTTGAGGGTTTAACTTTAAGGAGAGATTAAGTTATTCTTCCAGGATGTGAGGCCCTCAGAGACAAATTGTAATTTGTGAATTTGGGCTATACAATTAAAATTTGACTGATTGATTGATAAATAAATGTGGAGGATTACTTAGCCATTATATCCAGGAGCAGATTGTCGGCGAACTCGTGCATCGCCTGATGGATGGTGCAGTTCTTCAGGTAATGATAGAAGCATTTTAGGTACCTGTTGCTATCGCTGACCAATGTTACCAGTGGTGATTCCATGCTAGTGATCTATAAAACACACACACACACACGTCGATGATAAATACATAAATGCAGTGTAGAATGTATCAGCTTCAAAGCAGACGCGGATCATTTCATGGCTGTTCATGAGAATTTCTAGCAGACCTGAATGTCTCCACGCTGACAGCAATCCAGGTTGATGGTTGTTGCTGCTCTGACTTGTCTCAGGGATTGTCTCTCTCGGGGGGAAACATGCTGGAACGTCCTCTCTTATTAATCCCCACCCTCCTGCTCACATGCTTCCAGCCTCGTCTGTCAGCCAATCAGCTTCTGCCTGCACTGTTTGCCTGTTTTTTTTGTTGTGTTAGGGAAAGTCTCTTGAGGTGAAAAACGACAGTGAAGTCTGCACTTTTCCGAGCAGCCGAGCGACTCAACGGTTCAAAGACGCGTCTCATATGCGCATGAACTAGGCGTGAGGCGCCCTCTGTTGGCAAGGTGGCGACACTACTAGTAGACAGGAGGAATAAATGTATAAACACCATTTTGTCTTATAACCAGGGACAAAAGCTGGACATTTGATTTTTGCTAGAAACCTTTTGAGCATTACATCCGTTTTTAAATTTGTCCGTGTTCAATAACCATCTATAAATAAAACTCTCTCTACCTGAAATCAGTTTAAATAACCAGAATAATCAAACCAGGTCTGTGAGCTTAAATTGGATTTATTTTTAATTCCACAGGAAGATCAGGTTGTTGAACAAATGAGCCACAGGCTCACAGCTGAACCTCGCACCTTGGGCCGGGCTGGTCAGAGTCCAGGGCTGTTTTCTTAATTCAAAAGGTGCTCATTTCCACCTGTGGTCCCTGGACAGGTCCATGTCACAGTCCCAATCGCAAATGGTAGCCTGACCATGACCCCATACATTGCAACCCGGATTGTCATCTACAGACATTGAACAATTTCACATTTATCCTGTTCATGCCGTTACAAATTTACTCCACCATTTTCATACACACAATCGCGTGAAGGGCCTTTCCCATTGAAAACAAACAGATGCTCAGCAGTTCATGGGAACGGTCTTGCTGCCTCTACATTGACAGCTGAGATACGCCAATGACCTGACAGAGAGGTGATTATACTCTAACTTGTTTAGTCAGCGTCGTTCTCCCAGCAATTTCAATAAGATGCATGACTTTTCTTTTTATCTGTTTTAAGTGAGCTGCTCTAAGACGATCACTTCATATTTGGCGTTCATTAAAACTTTGCCGTTGGACTCCACACTAAATTCTTGGCGGCGAAGAAACTCCATGATCTTAGCTTTGAGCTCAGGTGAGGCTGTCTTACTGAAATGCAGCACCTGAGTCAAAAAATCAATCATCATCTCTCCGTCCTCGTCCCCCTCAATGAAACACTTTGTGATATCAACTTGATGTGGCAGATTGTGGCTCTGGTATCTCACTCCCTTGGAGTCCAGGAAACGTTTGATGTCGTCAGTGGACCGATTTACTTCAGCGGTGCCGAGCTGGTTGCTGAAGGCGTCTCTCATCTTGGCCACATCATTGTTTCCTAGAACAGATGACATTAAAATCGGACGAAGAGTCAAATGTGAGTCAGATTCGGCATCAAAGGTCAGTTCCAAAATGTTGCAAACAATCAAACAGTCGTGCCCAACTTATTTCTAAGGTATTAGTGAGTTTTTTCTCTTTTAACATCTGTTTTGGCAAAAGAAGATGAACATACAACACTTCTCTTCCCATCATTGGGAGCTGATTGGGAGCCAATTGGTTTTTTTGGTGTTTTTTTAGGGTAAACCTAATGTGATTGGATACTATGTTGACGCACAGCACCGGTACGTATCACTCCGCGAGACGCCTGACTATAATACTATGGTGAAGGACAGCACCGGTACGTATCACTCCGCGAGGCTCCTGACTATAATACTATGGTGAAGGACAGCACCGGTACGTATCACTCCGCGAGGCTCCTGACTATAATACTATGGTGAAGGACAGCACCGGTACGTATCACTCCGCGAGGCTCCTGACTATAATACTATGGTGAAGGACAGCACCGGTACATATCACTCCGCGAGGCTCCTGACTATAATACTATGGTGAAGGACAGCACCGGTACGTATCACTCCGCGAGGCTCCTGACTATAATACTATGGTGAAGGACAGCACCGGTACGTATCACTCCGCGAGGCTCCTGACTATAATACTATGGTGAAGGACAGCACCGGTACGTATCACTCCGCGAGGCTCCTGACTATAATACTATGGTGAAGGACAGCACCGGTAAAGTCGTACTAAAACATGGCGATAGATTTTTGAGTGCCGTGTAGCACATAAAATCAGTTTGAGGTCAGTAAGCACAACCAGAATTAATACATAAGGCGCAGGGTCGATTTGTTTTGAAAATTAAAGGATTTTAAGTGCACCTTATGGTCCGAAAAATACGGTAGTCGATCCCTACACTCAACCAAAGGGTTTAAAATATGTTGCCAAATTTCGAATAACATCCCTTCCCTTACCAGACTGTAAAGTAATGAGAAGTCTTCCATTCTTGTTCAGGAGACTCTGGAAGAAGCTGACGGTGGCTTCAGGATCCTTCACATAATACATCATCTGTTGATTTCACCACAGACAATAAACTCATTAGTTTACATCAAAACAAGATCAATGGGATTAATTGTAGTAGAAATTCTAAATGAAACCTGGAACATGTGAATCAAGTCAGCCTTCTTAGTCCTCTTTTTCTCTTTCCACTGCTCCTCAAACTCATCAGCAGTCATCTCGTTCCAGATAAATCTGACGTAATCCAAGCCTGGAGTCTGGGACACCAAATCTGCATCGACAGACGTAAAACAGACGTAAAACAGAGTGAAGGAAAATTCTGTATTCAAAGAATAATGTTTCAGTGTCAAACAGCAGAATCTTTGAGTAACCGCAGATTGAATGATTCAAAGGAATGTTTGTATGCATTATAGACTGAGGACAATCACAGCAATAAAGCAATACACTTTTAAAAGTATATCTAAAATCTTCAGTCTTTTATAAATGCATAGAGAAAAAAAAAATCAAATTTAATTACCGTATTTTCCGGATTATAAGTCGCGGTTTTTGTCATAGTTTGGTCGGGGGTGCGACTTATAAATCGGAGCGACTTATATATGTTTTTTTTTACAAAATCTGTGAGCGCAGAGACAGTAGCCTACACATTTCTATAACAGGTGTTACAGGGAACTCTGTGACCCGTCAGAATCTGTCGCGGTTTCTGGAGGTTCAGAGTTATCTGTCACACCTGTTATCTAAAAACACAAATTAGAAGGGCTGATTGAAAATGGCGCCGAAAAAAAAGTCATATTCCGCGGCTTACAAGCTTCAGATAGTGAAATATGGAGCCGAAAACGGCAATCGAGCAGCAGAAAGAAAGTTTGGAGTGAGCGAAAAACTTGTAAGGGACTGGCGAAAAGCGGAGGTTACGCTAACTGAAATGAAGAAAACAAAGAAAGCTAATCGCGGGCGACAAGCTAGGTGGCCGCAGTTGGAGGAACGAGTTCACGCATGGGTGCTTGAACAACGTGCTGCTGGGAGAGGTTTGTCAACGGTGCAGTTGCGTCTCCACGCCCAAGTGGTTGCCAGGGAGGTGAATATAAACGGCTTTGCGGGAGGACCTTCTTGGTGTTACCGCTTCATGCAGCGCAAACGCCTCTCTATCAGAGCTAGGATGACACTGTCCCAAAAACTGCCAGCGGACTTCCAAGCCAAGGTTGACAGTTTCCGCGCGTTCATTGAAAAGCATGTAAGTGATCACAACGTGACACCGGATCATATTATTAACATGGACGAGGTCCCCCTCACTTTTGACATCCCCATGGGCCGAAGTGTTGCAGAGAAAGGGCAAAAAAGTGTGAATATCGTTACAACTGGTCATGAGAGATCACACTTCACAGTGGTGCTGGCATGTTGTGGAGACGGATCAAAACTGCCACCGATGGTCATTTTCAAACGAAAAACCATGCCAAAAATCCAATCCTCCTCAGTTGAAGTCGCCGTGAACGAGAAAGGGTGGATTAATCAAAAAATGATGAACTTGTGGCTTACAAAGTGCTACAATAAGCGACCGGATGGCTTCTTTAGAGCACGCAAAGCTCTGCTTGTGATGGATAGCATGAGAGCGCACATCACACCACAGTTAAAAAATAAATTAAAATTTTTCAACTCCATACCTGCCATCATCCCTGGAGGCTTAACCAAAATACTCCAGCCACTTGATATCTCCGTGAATAGGAGCTTTAAGTCAGTTTTGCGTAACCTGTGGGAGCAGTGGATGACGGATGGAGAGCACAGCTTCACGGCAACCGGGAGAATGCGCCATGCAACTTTCCTGGAAGTCATTGAATGGATCGACAAAGCATGGGCTTCAGTGACAACCGAAACCGTCCTGTCGGGATTCAGAAAGGCTGGAATAATTGGAACTGCAACTGACGACGAGTCTGATGTAAGCGACGTAGAAGAGGAAGCGGCGTCTTGTCTACCTGCCGAGTTGGGGGAGTTGTTCAAAAGTGACACCGAGGATGAAGATTTCCTTGGATTTCGTGATTCGGAGTAAAACCTGATATTTTGGTAAACGTGTTAGCATGTTCTTTGTGCTATATGTTGTTTGGTGTTGGATTTTATCAAATAAATTTTCCCCAAAAATGCGACTTATCCTCCAGTGCGACCTATATATGGTTTTTTCTTCTTAATTATGCATTTTTTGGCCGGTGCGACCTACAATCCGGAGCGACGTATAATCCAAAAAATACGGTATTTTTTTTATCCATGATTTTTTTTGTTGAAGCCCGCTGGCAGAATGGGGATCTCTGCTCTGAGTGCAAGTTTGTGTTCTTCATGATGTGTGTGTGTCTTTATAGTGAATACCTCTGTAGTCACGTAGCTGTTGGGGGTTTGGCTCTATCACCTCATTATCTACAGTCATCTCTGGGTACTTGTGATGGAGGGCAGAGAGAATCTTGAGGTCAATATCACCTGCAGGAAAAAAAACAACAAGAAATACATCAAAGCACACCGGTCCTGAAAAAAAAAAGCCTTGACCAGTTTGACCCAGTGATCCACAACACCCAATACGAAAAGGAAGGCAGTACTGTACATGACTTCAATGGTATTGGATGGTTAAGCCTTGGCAGAGGAATTCCCTCTAAAATAGAACAAAGTTTTAGCAAACTGTCTCGCAGACCTGCAGGAAACACCTCATAGCAGTTTTACACGTGTCGCCGTGCCGAGGGAATCGCTCTGCCGAAGCCCAACAAGCCAACCGATGACCCAAAGCAACGGTGCAAACCACTACGCCGCCGTGCCGCCCGTCTCAGAAATACAATCGTCTATAAATGTGATCTCCAGAGTCTTTGTTCTTACCAGCTCCACTTCCTACTCCAATGACATTCAGATTGGACTTTCCATTCCCAATCCTGAGGAGAGAAGAAAAATGTGTTGGACCTAAAAGTCAAGTCTTAAAATAACGATCCCCAACAGCCCTAGTCATGTCACATGAAAACACAATGTACTGCATTTTGTATTTTCCACACTCCTATTGGTCAGTTTCAGTTTCGAGATGTTATACAAATAATATATGACTGATTGATAAATGTGGAGAATTACTTAGCCAGTATATCCGGGAGCAGATTGTCGGCAAACTCCTGCATCGTCTGATTGTTAGTGGAGTTCTTCAGGTAATGATAGAAGCATTTTAGGTACATGTCGCCATCGCTGATCAATGTTACCAGTGGTGATTCCATGCTAGTGATCTATAAAACACACACGTCTATGTCATTTTACACTGAAATTGTTCAGGTATAAATACATAAATGCAGTGTAGAATGTATCAGCTTCAAAGCAGACGCGGATCATTTCATGGCTGTTCATGCTTTGAGATGAGAATGCAACAAAACTAGCAGGAGGTGAGAATTTCTAGCAGACCTGAATGTCTGCACACTAGGTGCGTTTACATGAACACCTGATAATAATTTTACTCCGAACTCTGATGGGATTAAATACATTTTGTCCATGTAAACGCACCTACCGACATCGACCCAGGTTGATGGTTGCTGTTGAGACACACCAATGACCCGACAGCACCGTGCATTACGCTGTTACTTGTTAAAAGTCAGCGTCTTTATCTTCCTGATGAAGGATGAGACTTTAATCTTCAATTTGGTAGGTTCGTTGTTTGCGTAGTCGTGGTACATAATATACGACTGGTACTGAATGAGTTAAAAGAAAAGAGTCAATCCATACATTGTTTTACAGCAAAAACAAGAGTGAACCAAAACAATTTAAACGAATATTAAATTCGTTCTTTAACGCATCCCCATCCATCTCCTTGTTTTTCACTCTCCTCATAACCCAGCCGGTCAGACAGACGGCCGTCCACCATGAGCCTTAGGTTCTGTCCAAGGTTTCTGCCTGTTAAAGGGAAGTGATTCCTCGCCTCCGTTGCCAGAGCTCTTGCTCTTGTGGGTCAAGTTGGGTTCCGTCTTTCCCTGCTACTCCTGTAAAGTGCCTTGAGACGACTTCCTGTTGTGATCTGGCGCTGTAGAGATAAAACTGAATTGAATAACACATTAATAAAAACACACAAACATAAAACATAAACATAACTGAATGAATTCAGAGCAAAATTGCTGTTCACGCACGCACACACACACACAGTGCTCCTAATCTCTGTATATCCACTATGCAAAGACAATAAAGGCTTTCTATTCTATTCCGCGCGCGCACGCGCACACACACACACACACACACACACACACACACACACACACAAACTGAGAACTTTGGTTTGTTTGTGATTCATGAATGAGCGTCGATAGCTTCTCACCTCTCGCTGTTCAGCTCGGAGCACCGGGGGGCGGGGGCGCTGGTGGGCGGGCGGAAGTCAAGGCCGAAATACCCGCTTCCGTCACCGGAAGGAGCCGTAATACCACGAATGCGCAATAAAATATAGTAAAAAATAAAGACTTAAACATAAATAAATGAAGCAGAAGATTTGGGTGAAATTAACCCGCAATACGCCAACAAAATAAATAAATAAATACATTATTATGCAGTACAATTTTCCATATGTTTTACGCTCAGCCCCGCCCCGTCAAGAAGTCAGTTATCCACCCGCAGAGGGAGACGTCTGTCTGCTGCATGGACTAAACACCATTTATCTTGGTTTCAAAAGCCCTTATGGTTATATATTTTCTCTTACAACATACCAACCATTTAGTCCCAGTAAGTAGAGAATCTGAATATATATATATATATAGAGAGAGCTGGACATTGTGAGGGAATAAAGAGTTCAAGGACTGTATGATTTAAAACTCGAAACGAATAAGGACACACGAATGTCCTCACATCACGGACTTTGAAACAAAAAAAAAAGATTTTTCCGTTTTCTTGAAATCAAATTCTCATGAAAGGGATTCATATTGTAGCGATCGCGCGAGATCACGTGAGGCGCAATGCATCATGGGAGTGACTGGGTTGTGCTGTTGGCACCATGAGTGAGAGGGGTGTGGCGTTAAAAGACCCCAGCGCGACATCCATGTGCAGTCAAGTTGTCCTGTGTCGCAATAAAGGCGCTTGTTGACACGAGCTCGATTCCGGTGTGGTTCTTCGCTCGCTACATTGGTGTCAGAAGTGGGATTTCTGACTTCCAGAAGGATGGAGATGGAAATCAACGAACTCGAGCGAGCAGTCAGAGCCATGCTGAAGGCGGACCGGCTTCCTGACGGCTCCAGCGCGCCGAGGCGTCCGCTGCCCCCGCTGGCCGAGCGGGCCACAGCAACGGACGCACCGAGGCGTCATCGCCCCCTGCTGGCCGGGCGGGCCGCCGCAGCAGACGCACCGAGGCGTCAGCGCCCCCTGCTGGCTGAGCAGGCCGCTGCAACCGACGCACCAAGGCGTCCACCGCCCCTGCTGGCCGAGTGGGCCGCCGCAGCAGACGCACCGAGGCGTCAGCGCCCCCTGCTGGCCGAGCAGGCCGCTGCAACATCCATGGAGCTCCAACATCCATGGAGCTCCGCTGCAACAGACGCGCCAGGGCGGCATCGCCCCCTGCTGGCCGAGCGGGCCAGCAGGGGCCGGGAGAGACTCCAAGACGTCAGTCAAGCTGCCCAAATACAATGGGATGACGCCGCTAATGCCCTTCCTTGCCCAAGTCCAACTAGCAGCATCGTACAGTGGCTGGAGTGATGAAGAAGCCGCTGTTCACCTGGCCCTAACGTTGGAGGGGAAGGCGGTGCAAGTGCTCCTTGATCTCGCCCCGGCGGAGCAGCAGGACCTCCACACCTTGACAACTGCACTACAGAGGCGGTTTGGACAGCGGCTTTTCACTGACCAGGGCAGGGAGCAGCTGGCCAGCCGACACCGCCAGGAAGGGGAGAACCTGGGCACCTTTGCCGCAGACGTGCAGCTGTATGCCCAGCAGGGCTATCCACATTTTGATGCAGCTGTTCAAGGTGAACTGGCCCTCAATGCCTTCCTGCGGGGGCTCACACCTGAAAGACTGCGCCAGCATGTTCGCCTCGCCGCGCCCAAGTCCCTCAGCGAGGCACTGTATGAAGCTGAACGGGCGGAGGCGGTGCTCTCCAGTCAGCCTGCACCACAGAGGGGTCCTGCTCGACAGCCAAATGTCAGAATGGCTGACTATGAGGAAGGGGGGGTGCCCGAAGAGACCCGCCAAGCCACGCCATCGCCACTGCAGCTCCAAAGAAGACCTCCGCGCTTCCAGCGGGCCCCCCGCTCAACTGACCGCTGCTACCGGTGTGATGAGGTCGGTCACATCGCACGGGATTGTCCTGCTCCTGCTCCAAAGGCCAGACAGGCGGGAAACGACAGCGGAGTGACTCAATGAGGGGGCTGCCACTCCGACCTCCATACCCCCTCCAAGGTAGATGCACGCTGGTGGGCCGCTGTGGCCATACCAAAGGACTGTATCTGAACTGCTGGCTTGATGGACAGCCCTGCCAAGCCTTGATGGACACGGGGTCCACCATCTCCCTGGTAGGCACCGACACTCTCGCCTTACCTTCCACTGCGTGGACGCCAACCGACACCAAGCTGATGACAGTGACAGGGGAAACGGTTGTCATGGGGGGGAGCAGGCGGCTGACAGTGAGGGTCGGAGACCAGGAGGTGATCCATGAGTTCTGGCTCGCCAACATCCAGGACCAGTGTATCATCGGCCTGGACCTGCTGAACCGCTGGGGAGCCCAGGTCGACGTGGTAGGGAAGGCTGTCACCCTTGGCGGAGAGCTCCAGGCTGGCCGAGAGAGTGGGAACCGACCGAGGAGGCGCCGCCAATCAGCTGCAGTTCAACGGCGGCCCAGCAGCCTGGCACAACCCCAACCTGCCCCAGAACTGCCCACAGAGTCAACTGTCGCCCCATCTACAGAGACAACCGAGGCCATATACCAGCTATGGCTACGCAGCAGCGATGGCCTAAATCCCCAGCAGCGCCAGCAGTTGAAACACCTCCTTGATGGCTACAAAGACATTTTTGCTGCCAAAGATAAGGACTGTAAGCAGACTGGCCTGGTCCAGCACACCATTGAGACGGGTGATGTTCAACCCATTCGCCTACGACCTCATCGGCTGGCCTTTTCTAGACGGCAGACGGCGGAGGAAATGGTCCGTGAGATGCTTGCCGGTGTGATCGAGCCGTCAGATAGTCCATGGGCTGCCCCGGTTGTCTTGGTGAGGAAGAAGAACGGCTCCTGGCGGTTCTGCGTAGACTACCGGCACCTCAATGCAGTCACCAAGAAAGACTCCTACCCACTCCCTCGCATCGATTACATCCCTCGACTACATCGCTGGGTCCAGCTGGTTCAGTTCCCTTGATCTCCGCAGTGGCTATTGGCAGGTGGAGCTGGCCCCCGAAGCAAGACCAAAGACTGCCTTTACCATCGGCCAGGGGCTATGGCAGTTCCGTGTCATGCCGTTTGGACTCTGCAACGCACCAGCTACGTTTGAGCGGCTGATGGAGAGGGTGCTGGCCTATGTGCCGCGGAGTCGTTGTGTGGTGTACCTTGATGACCTGCTGGTGCATGCCACTGACTTCGACGGAGCCCTGGCCAACCTAGGTGAGGTTTTTGCTGCCATTCGCCAGGCCGGGTTGCGACTGAACCCTGCCAAATGTCATCTGCTGTCCAGGGAGACGGAGTTCTTGGGCCATGTGGTTAGCGCTCGTGGTGTGGCTACTAACCCAGCGAAGGTGGCTGCAGTTCAAGAATGGCCAACCCCAGCCAATGTCAATGAGCTGCGGAGCTTCCTGGGACTGGCTTCATATTACCGGCGGTTCGTCCAGGGCTTTGCCACCATTGCCGACCCACTGCACCGCCTCACCAACAAGGGCCAGCCGTTCAACTGGGACGACAAATGCGCAGCCGCCTTTGCCCAACTCAAGAGAACTCTCACTGAAACCCCAGTGTTGGCGTACCCCAATGCTCAGCTGCCCTTTATTGTGGACACAGACGCTAGCAACGTCGGCGTCGGGGCTGTCCTCTCCCAGCAGGGGGAAGAAGGAGAGCGTGTGGTGGCCTACTTCAGTCGAGCGCTGAGCAGAGCAGAGAAGAACTACTGCGTCACCCGTCGGGAAATACTGGCAGTGGTCCTGGCCCTGCGGCAGTTCCGGCCGTATCTGCTTGGGAGCCACTTCCTGCTCCGTACTGACCACGCATCGCTCACCTGGCTTCTAAACTTTAAGAACCCTGAAGACCAGGTGGCCCGCTGGCTGGAGGTCCTCCAGGGATATGACTTCAACATCCAGCATCGGGGGGGCGACTTCACGGCAACGCTGATGCGCTCTCCCGGCGTCCATGTGCAGCGGTAGAGTGTCGCTACTGCCGGCGGCAGGAGGAACGGAGCCAGATGACACTCAGCGTGGCCAGCGCCAGCCCCTCCAACGATGGAGAAGGATGGCTCCCGCTGACCACTGAGCAGCTGAAACAGCAGCAGGAGGCTGATGTGACCCTTGCATTGGTGGGGGGCTGGCTGGAGGCGGGACGCCGTCCTGAGTGGGCCGAGGTGTCTGCCCTGGGGCCCGAAGTGAAGGCTTACCACTCCCAGTGGGGCAACTTCGTGGTCCGTGACGGAGTGATGTACCGGAGGTGGCAAACGCCAGGACGAGGGTACGACCTCCTGCAGCTGCTGGTGCCAAGGGCCCTACGGCCCCAAGTTCTCCAGGCGGTCCACGGTTCGGTGGGGGCGGGGCACTACGGGAATGCCAAGACCCTCAACCGCCTCAGGAGGCGATTCTACTGGCCGGACTGTCGGCGGGAGGTGGAGTTGCATGTCCACTGCTGTGATGCCTGCACGGCCCAGAAGGGACCGACCCAGCGCTCCCATGCCCCGCTACAGCAGTATCTGGTGGGGGCCCCGATGGAGAGGGTTGGAGTGGACATCCTGGGGCCCTTTCCAGTCACCAACTCTGGCAACCGCTATGTTCTGGTGGCCATGGACTACTTCACAAAGTGGCCAGAGGCGTATGCGGTCCCAGACCAGACCGCGGCTACGACCGCAGAAAGACTGGTGGAGGAGATGTTCACCCGTTTCGGGGTCCCTAATGAGCTCCACAGTGACCAGGGACGGAACTTCGAGTCCCAGGTCTTTGGGGAGGTCTGCCGACGGCTGGGGGTGAGTAAGACCAGAACAACTCCGCTTCACCCGCAAAGTGATGGGCTGGTGGAGCGGTTTAACCGTACCCTGGCCACCCAGCTTGCCATCCTCACCAGTCAACACCAGAAAGACTGGGACCGTCACTTGCCGCTGGTCCTGTGGTCCTATCGGTCTGCTGTTCAGGAGTCCAGCCAGTGCACGCCTGCCGCTCTTATGTTTGGGAGAGAGCTCCGGACACCGGTGGACTTGGTGTTTGGTGCCCCGCCAGAGCCGGAAATCCCTGGGGGGCAGGAGATGGACTATTTTCGCAGGCTGAGAGAGCGCCTGCTGGTAGTACACGACTACACCCGCCAGGCCCAGGCGAACTCTGGCGTTCGGCAGAAGAGGGGCTACGACGTCCGTTGCAGAGGACGGGCCTTCATGCCAGGGGACAAGGTGTGGGTCTACTGCCCTGTCCGCAAAAAGGGGATTTCTCCGAAGCTTCGCAGCCACTGGCAAGGCCCCTGTGACATCATAGACCGCTTGTCTGAGGTGGTGTATCGGGTGCGGATGTCCGGCAAGAGACGCATGGTGGTGCTGCACCAGGACAGACTCTCACCGTACCGACCCCTCGCCCCGGATGCTGGTGAGGCGAGTGGTGGCGGTAGTCCGTGCGCCGGCCCCTGTGACTCTCCGCCTGGCACGGCTCCTGCCAATCCTAGACGGCCTGTTCGCCGCCGTTGCCAGCCGGGGTATTTAAGAGACTTTGTGTTGGGTGATGGGGTCGCCGAGGGCGTCTGACCCCTCAGGTGGGGGCTATGTAGCGATCGCGCGAGATCACGTGAGGCGCAATGCATCATGGGAGTGACTGGGTTGTGCTGTTAGCACCATGAGTGAGAGGGGTGTGGCGTTAAAAGACCCCAGCGCGACATCCATGTGCAGTCAAGTTGTCCTGTGTCGCAATAAAGGCACTTGTTGACACAAGCTCGATTCCAGTGTGGTTCTTCGCTCGCTACAATATATTGAAACCATCGGATATCATGGGTTATAATTGATAAAACATTTTATTTTGGTGGAACAAAACAAAAATAAGTTAGGGAATATGATTACATTACATGTTCATAGATTAGCAATAGATTCCTTTAGGGCCCCAGATGTAACTCATTGCAGACCTCATCCACATGTTATTGAGGTGAACACACTTTGTTGGAGGGAGAAATGTAAACATCACTCCAGTTCTCATGCTTTGCGTGTCCATTTTAGCATTGCTAATATGCATTTGTTAGCATTTAGCTCAATGAGACACTGGCTTTCATATGTTACAAATTCAGAGCAATTTAGAGAGACCAAGTTGCATGTTTATGGAAATGGGAGGAAGACGGAGAACCCGGACAGAACCGACACAGACATGGGGAGAACATTAAACTCTGCGGCGCAACAGCGTGACTCACTGCGGCATTGTGTTATTAAAATTATCTAATAAATAGGTACGGTATCAATTAAGTAATGTTAAAACAAAAAGATATTCAACATGATTTCCATTAATTTTTGAAATCCAATTGTCTGAGGTTGTTGGGAGACTGTCTGTAATAGCTCTTTGTACAGAATCTCAATAAGATGCATGACTTTTCTTTTTATCTGTTTTAAGTGAGCTGCTCTAAGACGATCAGTTCAGAGTCGGCGTTCATTAAAACTTTGCCGTTGGACTCCACACTAACTTCTGGGCAGTGAAGAAACTCCAAGATCTTAGCTTTGAGCTCAGGTGAGGCTGTCTTACTGAAATGCAGCACCTGAGTCAAAAAATCAAGCATCAGCTCGCCGTCCTCGTCCCCCTCAATGAAACACTTTGTGATATCAACTTTAGCTGGCAGATTGTGGCTCTGGTATCTCACTCCCTTGGAGTCCAGGAAACGTTTGATGTCATCAGTGGACCGATTTAATTCAGCGGTGCCGAGCTGGTTGCTGAAGGCATCTAGCATCTTTACCCAACCAATGTTTCCTAGAACAGATGAAATAAAAACAGGACAAAGAGTAAACTGTCAGTCGGGCCAGGCATCAAAAGTCAGTTCCAACATGTTGTAAACGATCAAACTGCCGTGCCAAACGTATTTCTAAGGAACGATGAACAGGTAATATGAATTCTGAACCAACCTCCTTCACCTGCTTGAGCCTAAAGATCAATCAACTCTGAGCCAAAAACCAGCAGCAGCTCATCACACTAAGTTTAAATAGTTTTTTCTTTGTAGAGTGAAAACAGACGAGATTCTTTACTGAATTGCTATAAACAATGTTGAAATCAAATGTTGAATGATTTACTTTGTGGAAAGGAAAAAGATGATTGTAGAAAGTTCAGGTGAGCTCAGCCAGCCACCAATGATGTCATAAAAATATATGAATAACTTTAGATTACATAAAAAAAAGAAATTGATTAAAGCAATTCTGCTCATGACAATTATTTATGATTAAAGTATGAATTGTTAAAATAAAAATATTTTCAATATTATGTGAAATAATTTTTCATGTGGAAAATAAGTTCCTGCCTAAAGAATCAGAATGGAGAACCAGAAAGAACTGGGACCGTATGGTAGAGTAAAACCCAAAATTAGAATTTAAAAAACCAAGATGATGAAAAACGCAAATTGCCAGGTTCGTTTATGGACAACAGTACTGTGAGATAAATGTGGAGCTATTCCAAATTACAATACTAAAAGGATATCCATACATCAAGATGAAAATCTTTTGAATAATTACAAACAACATTCCTTCACTTACCAGAATATAAAGTGATGAGAAGTCTTCCATTCTTGTTCAGGAGACTCTGGAAGAAGCTGACGGTGGCTTCAGGATCCTTCACAAAATACATCATCTGTTGATTTCACCACAGACAATAAACTCATTAGTTTACATCAAAACAAGATCAATGGGATTCATTATTGTAGAAATTCTAAATGAAACCTGGAACATGTGAATCAAGTCAGCCTTCTTAGTCCTCTTGTTCTCTTTCCACTGCTCCTCAAACTCTTCAGCAGTCATCTCGTTCCAGATAAATGTGACGTAATCCAAGCCTGGAGTCTGGGACACCAAATCTGCATCGACAGACGTAAAACAGAGTGAAGGAAAATTCTGTATTGAAAGAATAATGTTTCAGTGTCAAACAGCAGAATCCGTATTGTTTTAGTAACTGCAGATTGATCTTTGAGTTTAATTGTTCCGTTTACTCACCTGGGATATGTTGTCTGGGGTTGCACTTCTTAGCTTGTGTTTGATTCATGATACTACCACTACTTCATTAACACGACAAGTCAAGAAAATAAAAGGCTTTATTTGTGCGTGTGTCATTTTAAATAAGTCGAGCATCATTACTTTCTCCACAGTTAGAGGCGGGGCTTCATACGTTTCTCCAGCTCTCATAACTGTTAACTTTTTACACAGTTGAGTCATTAAAGAACCGTCTCCTCACTAACGCTTCAATGTCCTCGTGGTTTTCCTCATAGGAGATTTACCTTGTGGGTTTTTTGTTCATGTCTGCATTTGGGTCCTGAACATTATGGGATAAGTTGTCATGTTTTGAGTGTAATTTTGTGTTCTTCATGATGTGTGTGTGTCTTTATAGTGAATACCTCTGTAGTCACGTAGCTGTTGGGGGTTTGGCTCTATCACCTCATTATCTACAGTCATCTCTGGGTACTTGTGATGGAGGGCAGAGAGAATCTTGAGGTCAATATCACCTGCAGGCAAAAAACAGTTTATCAAGAACCCTTGATCAGTTTGACCAACAAATGCAACAGAACCACTGACTGGAAAAGTCACTTTGTTTGCAACTCCAGTTAAACATTGTTCTGGGATCAATGTTTAACTGGACTCATAACTGATGTCAGTAGGAAATGTTGCATCCAATCATCAGCTTCTCTTTTTACTGCTCGTCACATTAAATTAATGCATCACAGGACTCATAAATACAATCATCTATAAATGTGATCTCCAGAGTCTTTGTTCTTACCACATCCACTTCCAACTCCAATGACATTCAGATTGGACGTTCCATTCCCAATCCTGAGGAGACAAGATAAATATGTTGGACCTTCATAACAGTCGAGTCTGAAAATAAAAATCCCCAACTTGACAAATGTTCATCGCATTCATAGCTATGATTAAATGAAGTGTCAGAATATTTAGGTTTACAGCAAAGAGAAGGTATTCAACGTTGTACAGTAGTGCTATACCCCCTCCCCCCCTTGTTTTAACAGCTGTCAAGTACGTATAAACTACTGAATTAATTGTCACGACATTTGGAGGATGGGTGGAGGATGTACTAGGAAACGACAGATCAGAATAAAGTATTAGCCACTGGATAGATTCATGGGAATTAATGAAGTAGTAGGAATGTGCCAAAGAAAGATGAGCTGATTGTCGTTTTGTTAGATTGTCTTGTAAATAGTTATTTTATTGACGACCTCAACCCTTGTCATTTCCTTTTATTTGTAAAAGCGCAATACTGCCGTGCACTTAATTTGTTGGTGAGAGGTTCATAACAGGTCTGCAGGGTAATTTAATAAAAGGGTAATTTTGTGGATCCAGAAAAACAGGTAGATCCACTCCTGTTGACTGTTTGACTGTTAAGAACATCACGTGCTAAATGGCATGAGAGTGGATGGTGTTGGGGAGGACGATGCAAAGGACAGGGTGAAGTGGAGAAGGTTGGTTTGCTGTGACGACCCCTCAGGGAATAAGAAGAAAGATAAATATTATTATTATTACTAATAATGCTCATAAATAAATATGGAGGATTACTTCATTATATCCGGGAGCAGATGGTCGATGAAGTCCTGCATCACCTGGTTTTGAGTCGAGTGTTTCAGAAAATGACGGAAGCATTCTAGGTACCTCTCGCTGTCATTGGGTAGTTTTGACTTTGGTGATTCCATGCCAGTTGTCTTTCTAAAAAAAAGCTAACACACACACACACACACACACACACACACACACACACACACACACACAATTTCATTCTACATTGGTCCATGCATTGTTCAGGTTTTCTTTATCTATACAGGGACAGCGGACAGTTAATATTGACCACGTAGGAAAGATGCATTGAACAAGGTGGAGCAGAAATGCTAATGTCCACCTGAAGTTCCTGGAAAGCTCCACGTCAGAGTTCCAGTCACAAATGGGTGACTGAGCATGTGATGAGTTGGAGTTAGAAATGGCATTTCTTTACTTTTACAGGAAAATAATAAGATGTTGCCATTAAAATGTTTTAGTTCTAGATGTATAAATCATGACTGTGAAGTTGCTTAAACAGATCGTTCCATATATTTGTGTATTTCTCAGAACATCTGTGTATAATCCTAATAATGCTCAACCCCCTAGTGGTTTTTCTTCTGCCATGTGACTAACTGCTGAGTTAGTGACAATCGGAAATCTGTTATATGCTGACTAGACTGAAGAAGGGAACGCTTCGTATTGTTTCGAAGAGCTATCTGCCCAAGGTTGGAGTCTTCATGTCTGGGTGATTTGCGCACGTACACATTCTTATCTGCAGCCTGAGCAGAGATGAAGCCTTTGACTCCATCATGATTATTTCTGATTGTGTATGCCTGACTGATCAGCAACCTGTAGTGCTTATCATTAACTCACCAATCAGTAGCAGAAGTTAGGTCAGGGTTCCATTGATGCCATTTATCCTTCTTAATCTTACTCAAGATATTCATGAAGTATGACACCGCCCCCAGGGTGCGGTGCAGACATGTTCACCATTTATAAACTGTGTGCAGGTGTTACGGTTGTCTCTCTGCCTCTGCGTTGTGTTGGGTAACAGAATTGCAGGTCCACACACGGCTGGTTCTGTCGTCTTTTTACTGGATTTATACAAAAGAAATACATTCGTTCGTCTCGGGATCTTGTACTGCTCCGTCCAGCGTGTTCGAATGAAGTGCTCATATTGTACAGAACAATAAAATTAAACATTTTCAACACGAACTGTATTGCAACTCAATATAACCACAGGTTAGCATTTTAAGCTAAGCGGAGCCTTAGCTTACTGCATAGCGATTAGCTTCATGCTAGCGGACTGAGTTAGCACAAAGCTCCAACCATGAAAACCAAAGAAAATAAATGAAAACCATGCTAGCGGAGCTGACTAGCATTAAACTCGTAACATCAGCATCACAAAGAAATAAATAATTACACACCTGGATTTATACAAAAGAAATACATTCGTTCGTCTCGGGATCTTGTACTGCTCCGTCCAGCGTGTTCGAATGAAGTGCTGGGGGAGGGGAAGCAGGAAATGGGCCAAAACCATAGGACGGCAAGCCAGGAGGGACAAAATACTCCAAATCATAAACACCCCGAGATGTACATTATAACAAATGAAATAAAAAACGTGTGTAATTATAAAAAGGGAAACAAGACAAATACATTACTAGAAAATAAATAAATCCCCTTTTATGCAGGATTTAACTGCATCCATATTTACTCCGTTACATACACCCCCCTTAAATCCTGCTAAATCGGGGATGTACACCCAAAACCGCCCAAAGAAGAGCAAGAAGTTCCAGACAAGAATGAGGAGGGAAGCAGGAGACGGAGAGAGGGGTCACTAGAATGCTAAAGGAAGAAAGACCTGCAGTGTACTATTGTCATTAAGAGCGTCAAAAGCTGTCGATTAAAAAATCCTCGATCTAGGGAGTACTTAAACGGGAAGGCGCCCTATCCCATACTAAAAAGTAGACTACAGAGATGCCTGTTACACCTCAAACTCTGCTAAACTGGACAACTGATAATGAAAACTACACTGCGAGGTCTACTCCTAAAAACACCTGTAGCTTGAAAAAAACAAAAAAACAACCTGCTACTGCACGTGCACTACTGGCAGGTGCTATCATCAGCTCAAAACAAGCTGGTAACTAGAGACATAAAAGAGCCAACTGTGGATGTGCGTGAAGTGTCAACGACCTGTTCATTCATTTCACAAATGAGTCTTTTGGGTGGTTTGATGGCTCTGCCTCGTCTTGTCCGCAGAATAGCAACATCTAAACTCTGAGGCTGAGCGGAAACAACAGGCTCATCCGACACTGTGTCATCATGGGTGGGAACCACGGGGTGGGGTTCAGCACTTTGCATGTCATCAGACACAGGGAGAATAACACTGAGCTGCTCGCTCCCTCCAACTGCAACACCACTTGCTGAGTCACCTGGCTCCGACGCGCGATCAGACAAGTCAGGCACGTCAACGGGGTCATCGTGATGCCCCTCCCTCTCCAAGTCGTCAGGACTGTTGAGCACCCAGTCTGCAGTTCGATCTCTTACGCCATCATCAACCGGAGGGTTGCCTACCGGGACTGCCGAACTAGACGGAGGGCCCTGGAGGTCTGTGGACAGCGGTGGACAGGGGTCTGCGGACTGAAGATCCTGCTCATCGTCTAACGGAAGGAAGCTCACAGGGAGCAACAGATTTCTGTGGACTACTTTCACCCTGTCAGTGTGGACGTCTTTGATTTTGTACACATTAATGCCAGGGTTCACAGCCACAACTTCATATGGAGAGGACTCCCACTTGTCAGCTACCTTCCGTTTTCCTCTTTCACCTCTGTTTGCAACGAGCACTCTGTCTCCAATGGCGAGTGGTGAGCCTTTGACTTTCCTGTTGTAGAGCTTTGCGTGTCGAGTCTGTTCTTTCTGACTGTGCCTCTGTGCTATCTGTACAGCCTCACGCATGTCTTTCCTCAGGCGAGACACAAACTCACTGTGATCGACCACCACTTCGTCAGAGAGGGCGCTTTGAAACAGCATGTCAACTGGGAGACGAGGAACTCGGCCAAACATTAGATAGAAAGGCGCAAAGCCAGTTGTTTCGTGCTCTGTGCAGTTGTAGCAGAAGGTGAGAAGCTGCAACATCTGAGGCCACTTGGCTTTAGACTTTGGAGGCAAAGTTCTTATCATAGACCCAAGGGTCCTGTTGAACCTCTCGACGATGCCGTTGCCCATGGGATGATAGGGCGTGGTATGAGACTTGTCGACACCTGCCAGAGACAACAGTTCCTTGATCAACTTGCTTTCGAAGTTCGCTCCTTGGTCAGAATGAATTCTCTTTGGAAAGCCATAGATGAGAAAGAATTCTTCCCAGAGTTTTCGAGCAACTTGTTTGGCAGACTGATTCTTGCATGGAAACGCGTGAGCCATCTTGGAGAAGCAGTCTGTAACGACCAGGACATCCATGCTCTTGCCATCGCTCACCTCAGCCGACCAGAAGTCGATGCAGACCAATTCCATCGGCTCTGATGTGCGAATGCTCTCCAGCGGTGCACAGGCATTGGGTTCAGGAGTCTTCCCGACAACACAGCGGCGGCAGTTTGTCACATGACCGTCGACATCTCGCTTCATCCCGACCCAGAAGAATCTCTGCATTGCAAGTGACAGAGTTCGACTCTTTCCCTGGTGCCCAGCTTCATCATGGATCCCATTCAGTACCTGCGCTTTGAGCGTGTCGGGCACCACAAAGAGGAACAGGCGTTTGTTCATATTCCCATCCCTCCGTTGTTTGCACAGCACGCCATCGCGGATGGTCAGCTTGTCCCAGTACTTCAGGAGCTGGCGTACACTCGAGGCTTCCTCTGCTCTCTCCCTCTTTGAAGGCTTCCGACGTCTCTCGATGTAGTACAGCACTCGACTGATGGTTCCATCTTGGCCTTGCTGGTTCACCAGACTGCTACGAGGGATGGGGCTACCAGCCTGCTGCAATTGAGGGACAGTGAAGCCCACACTCGCTACCTCACTTAACCCACCAGTTGAGTGTGCACCGAGAACAGCTGAAATCTCATCCGCTTCGACTGAACCACTGCAGCTGCTGGATGTGTTGCATGGCTGCTTGCCTGACCTCAGGACCATCTGGTGGTTGTTGCTGAACTTGAACGCGTCCTGGACAGTGTCATCACCAACCCCACTGACATTCTTCAGGAGGGCGAGATAAGGCTCTGTGATGACGCGATGACTTATACAAGACTGAACAAACGGCTCTCTGCTCAAGGCGTCAGCAACAACATTTTTGGGGCCTGGGACATACTTGAGATCAAAGCTGTACGATGCAAGCTTAGCCACCCAGCGCTGTTCACATGCATCAAGTCTGGGTTTAGTTAGGATGTATGTCAGGGGGTTGTTGTCAGTCCAAGCCGTGAAGTGACGTCCCTTAAGCCAGTGGCTGAACTTC
This sequence comes from Brachionichthys hirsutus, assembly GCF_040956055.1. Lineage (NCBI taxonomy): Eukaryota > Metazoa > Chordata > Actinopteri > Lophiiformes > Brachionichthyidae > Brachionichthys > Brachionichthys hirsutus. Next base: position 12,951,378 of record NC_090906.1, on the reverse strand, counting down.
TCGCAGACAGCCCACTTTAATGCAAAGAACTCCAGTCTGTGAGCCGGGTAGTTCATTTGAGAGCGAGAAAGTGTTCTGCTGGCGAAGGCTACAGGTCTCGCTACCTCTTCACCAGGAGGGACTTGAGAGAGGACAGCTCCAACCCCATCAAAGGATGCGTCAATGGCCAAAATGAAAGGCTGGTCGAAGAATGGATGAGCCAAGACTACACTCTGCAGCAGCTCAGACTTCAGGATCTCAAATGCATTCTGACATGCAGGTGTCCAGTCAGTGGGAGTGAGCTTGGCGTAACACATCCTCTTCCGAGGTTTCCTCCCCTTTTTCACAGGTGTCTGTTTGCTGGACCCCGATGTTAACTGGAAGAGTGGCTTGGCCTTGGCAGAGCATCCCCCAATGAAGTGTTGGTAGTACAGCACCATTCCAAGAAACGACCTTATCTTCTTTGGACACGGTGTTTGTCCGTCAGCTTCCATCAGATCAACCTGCTGCACCTTGCAGATGGCATCAACTTTGGCCGGGTCTGTCTTAATGCCTTCCTCACAGACGACGTGGCCCAGGAACTTGACAGAGCGTCTGAGGAAGAAGCATTTCTTAGGGGCCAGCTTTAAGTTGTGCCTGGAGAGACGAGAGAAGACCATTTCAAGGCGCTGGAGAGCCACAGCCTCTGAGGGGGCAAACACCATCAAGTCATCCAAGTAACAGAGCACACTACTGAAGTTTTCATCCCCGAAGATGGACATCATCATTCTCATGAATGTGGCCGGGCTATTGCACAACCCCTGAGGTAGCCTGTTGTACTCATGCAGGCCAAATGGTGAGGAAAAGGCAGTGTACTTCTTGTCATCCTCATACATGGGCACGTTGTAGTAGCCTGATGTGAGGTCCATGGTGGAGAAGAATGTATTGCCACCTAAAGCTGCAAGGACATCGGCCTGATGCGGCAGTGGGTGAGCGTCTTTGACAGTGCGTGCATTCAGCCACCTAAAGTCAGTGCATATTCTCAAGTCGCCGTTCTTCTTCCAGGCTAAGACGAGAGGCGAGGCATAGTCACTTTGCGACTTGCGAATGATCCCTTTCTCCTCCATCTCATTCAGCGCTGTCTTTAGTTTAGTGTACTGACTGGGTGGAATGCGCCTATATGGCACACGAAAGGGCTTGTTGTCAGTGAGATGAATGCGATGGACGAAACCTCTAGCCTCACCGCAGTCCATTCTGTCTCTGGAGAAGATTGACTCATGACGCTCGATGAGCTGCAGCAGCTTGTCTCTCCATTGTGGTGACACTTCACAGGACTCTAAGTCGATGTCAGAGAGATTCAAGCCGCGCAGGGCACGTTGCAGCTCCTCGGGTGATCTGTGTGTTGAAGGAGAACCACTCTCTGCACACTGCACATGTGACTTGAACTCTGCAGGGTGCGGCAGGTCTTCCAGAGCAACACAAGGTGACACGTCTGCTATCTTGGTGTTCCGTCTAAGTACAACTCTGTGACTGGTTGGGTTGATGACTTTCAGTGGGATGGAACCATCTCCCCAAAGTGGCGTGATCACTCTGCCAACCATTATCTGCTTCGGCCTTGACCTCGACTTTGTCGGCTCAACGATGACTGTGCTGCCCACAGACAGGACTGAAGACGCAGGCAACTTCCCCCACACCAGGTGCTCCGTTTGCGGCTCCAACGTCACCCTTCTCTGGAGCTTTACAGTACCCACTCTCTCAGGCACAGACTCGCCTCCCCACCTCTCAGTGTTGGAGAACAGGGACAGGAACTCGCGGCACTCGTCACTCTGGTTATGGCTGGGCGTGGACACGACTCTCCAGTAGCCACTCGTCCCTCTTAGTTGCATCAACAGCTCTTTGATTGCGTTAGTGCCCAGGATGAACTCTTCTGTCTGACCTGGCACTACTAGGGCAGGCACAGACATGGGGCAGCCGTACACAGTAACATTGAGGTTGTAGATTGCTGTAGGTGTGACCCGATGGCCTCCACAACCAACAATGATGATATCTTGAGCAGGTTGCCTTGCAATGCTGGGGATGCTTTTCACTAAACTTGCCTCAGCTGACTCACTAAGGGTACACGCCATGGATCCACTATCAATGAGGGCCCGAAAAGCGGGTCCATCCTCAACTGAAACCAATGTGTAAAACAAACTGTCAGCCTTAGGGACTGCCTGAAAGCTCTGAAAGATAACTGTTTTGTCTGATGAAATGTCACTACTGCATAGCTGACTTAAAGTGTCAATGTCCGAAAAAGCCTCAAAGCTAGAGGTGGGAGACTCACTCTGAAGATCCACGCGGTCCTCCCCTACACGCAGATCATTCAGTTTAACGGCTGGTTTGCTGCTGTTGCACTCCTCCCTGTCTGCGGACATCCGCTCCTGGCATGGCCAGGTGAAAAACACTGGAAGCACAACTTGTTTTGCATGCAGTGTGACAAAGCAGAGTGACTGGCATCTCCACAGACTAAACATGGCACATTGCCAAGACCCTGAACCCTAGGTAAGCCACTAGGCCTTCTACTCACAGGTCTGGACTGAGTATTGCTCATGAGGACTTTCTCCAGCATAGTAAGCATCCTCTCCATGGCAGAGCTGTCTGCAGAGGTTGACTGCGCTGGAGGCTGAGCATTACAGAGGGGCTGTGATGTGGGCTGTGCAGCACGCGGGGGCTGCAGTGCAGGCTGGACATCGCACAGAGCCTCTGAGCCGGAGTTAACTTCCATCCTATTCACAGTCACTTCCTTCTTATCCCTCATGCCTGCTGCCCTGATGATCTTCTCCGAGTGGTATTCATTCAGGATCTCCTGCACCTCAGCAGCGGACCACTTGTCGATCGTCTTAGAGCGGAAGGTGAGGGCGAGGTCGGCGCTCGGGCAGCTTCTGATGAACATGCGTGTGACCTCAGTGGACAGGCTGTTCTGCTGCTTACCCTGGTCTTTGAGACACTCTGCAGCGACATCAGCAGCATGGTTGAGGCGCAGCCAGAAGTCGTAAGGGTCTTCCTGTGACCGAGGGACAGTTGTATAGAAGTCTTGTAGAGGGAGAGGTGAAAACTGTGCGCAACTAAAGTGCTTCCTCAAAAGGCTGTAAATTGAGTCTGGGTTACTACGCACATCAATCCCACTAGACTTAACGCCCACTCTGACAACATCTTTGGCTTTGCCCCGTAAGTAGATGAGAATCTCTTCACCCTGCTCGGCAGTAGTTAGCCCCCCTTTCCTCACGAAGTTCTGCGTGAGTTCAATCCATTCCTCAAGTGTAACACTGTCTGTCGAGTCACCTCTGAATGTGGGAGGGTCTTTCACTTTTCTTTGACTCACCACGTGGAGCTGAGATGAACCTGACAGGTCCTGAGCAGGAGTGTGACTGTCAGAGCGCCCACTAAAGACATGTGCTGGGCTGGACCTACTTAAATGTGCAAGGAAGCTGTCAGCTAGCTGTTGACCAATGTGTTGCACCATGCCACCCATCTGACCTAACATGTCACGTGTAGCGTCGGGAGTAGAAGTGCAGGGGGTCTGAGGAGTAGGGAAGCTATCCTGCTGAGTGTGTGAATTATGAACTGCTGGACCAGGAACTGCCCTCCCCACACCCCTACCTAGCGAGGCATTAACGTTAGGAAAAGCAATAGGCGTCCCCAACAATCCTCTACCCCGTCCTACACTGCTCGGTGACTGAAAATCCTGAGAGCCATTAGTCTGCGGGACAACCATGATAGCTGAAAGGCAAATAAGGGCAGTAGGAAAGAGGAAGAAGAAAAAAAACAGATCACGAAGAACTAGAGTACCATACACACTCTGCTCCAATACTCTTAACACACTAAAACAAAGCAAAATGGGTACTCAATCATGTAATGTATACTGCATACACACACCATGGACTTAAATGTACTTGATATTCGGTACCACACTTTCTAAAAGAAAAACTATACAATGCATAAAAAAATTAACTGCAAGTATAATGGTTCAACCATTCCAAATGCTTCTAATAAATTAGAAATTCACACGCTGTGTCCATGACCCTGAAGTACACTCAGCTGATCTGTTGAATAGCGACGAAGGGATGACGACAGGCCCACCGGTCCGGCGCTGATCTTCGACCAGACGAAGCACGGGATTCACGGCACCAATGTTACGGTTGTCTCTCTGCCTCTGCGTTGTGTTGTGTAACAGAATTGCAGGTCCACACACGGCTGGTTCTGTCGTCTTTTTACTGGATTTATACAAAAGAAATACATTCGTTCGTCTCGGGATCTTGTACTGCTCCGTCCAGCGTGTTCGAATGAAGTGCTCATATTGTACAGAACAATAAAATTAAACATTTTCAACACGAACTGTATTGCAACTCAATATAACCACAGGTTAGCATTTTAAGCTAAGCGGAGCCTTAGCTTACTGCATAGCGATTAGCTTCATGCTAGCGGACTGAGTTAGCACAAAGCTCCAACCATGAAAACCAAAGAAAATAAATGAAAACCATGCTAGCGGAGCTGACTAGCATTAAACTCGTAACATCAGCATCACAAAGAAATAAATAATTACACACCTGGATTTATACAAAAGAAATACATTCGTTCGTCTCGGGATCTTGTACTGCTCCGTCCAGCGTGTTCGAATGAAGTGCTGGGGGAGGGGAAGCAGGAAATGGGCCAAAACCATAGGACGGCAAGCCAGGAGGGACAAAATACTCCAAATCATAAACACCCCGAGATGTACATTATAACAAATGAAATAAAAAACGTGTGTAATTATAAAAAGGGAAACAAGACAAATACATTACTAGAAAATAAATAAATCCCCTTTTATGCAGGATTTAACTGCATCCATATTTACTCCGTTACACAGGCTGCGAGAAAGAGAGAGTTTCTAGAGCCGTGCGTGAGCTAACTACTCGCGCCTCTCGGCCTCTCCCAGCTGCAGCTGTCTAAAATAAACTACAAACTACAGCCTCTGCCTCGTTCGTCTCTTGTGTGCAAGGCCTCTTGGGTTTATCCATTTTAGACCCAACAATTACACTCAACATCATGACATCAGCCACGTCTGTTTCACTGAATCCTTTGAACTAGTCTAAAAGCTACAAGACATTAACTCTCTGTCATTAAACTCCTTGTGCACATGATGTCTCAGCTGTGGATTGATTTGAAGAAAGCCTTTACTTACATGGTGGTACAGTCGTGCATCCACAGAGGTCAGCAGTCTGAAACAAAGCACTCTGAGAGCTTTATTTAAGAAGAACTTTAAAAACACACCCAGCTTTATTTAAAATCAGTGACAGGTAGCAGAAAGAAATCCACGTGATAAATCCATCCAATGAGAAAGGACTTTAGAAACACACCCAATTTATGATGTATCAACAAGGGAGGAGCAGAATTTAGCATATCAGAGCCGGTTATGCACAAGAATAGTGGTACACCCCGGATGAGACACCAGCTCATTGCAGAGCTCCATGGAAGAGAGACTAGCATTTACGCTCACACTCACACCTAATGACAATTTATAGCGACAGATTTTAAGAGACTCCAGGACAATAAAGACGTAAACAGGACACTGCAGACTGGTGACCTGGAAACCAAAGATCCAACAATAACATATTTATATTATGTCCCTATCGCGATAGCCATTTGACATTTACATTTTCTCTTGAATATGACAATAAAAAATAACTCAAAGTCAGACTTATCAAAGTGTCAGTTTATAACTGAGTCCAAAAAATATCCAAAGCTGGAAAGAGACGTTTAGTTCTGCCTGCTGGGATGGGTGGAGCTGCAGGCTGCACCAACCTGACTTCAAAGAGATGGAATAATTTTAATGTGAATTATCAACAGATAATAATTAATACTGACTGCAGAAATTGCTCGCACAAGGTAAGTAAACAGCAAGAAGCAGTAATATAATGTTTATTTTACTCAAGGGTTATCAGCTATTTGAACTACACCATTTTCTATTTCAACAAGACAAACTTCAAGTCCCAGTAAATACATTTGTGAAGTAATAATGACTTCAAGAACTGTATGATTTAAAGCTCCAGTGAGCTAATGAGTGCGCACGAATGTCCTCACAGCACAAACTTTGGAACTAAAACAAAGGTTTTCTCCAAATGAAAATCTCACGAAAGGAATTCATATTTAAATCATATGATTTTATTCATGTTTTAACTGATCAACATTTTTATTTTGTTGGAACAAAACAAAAATAAGTTAGGGAATATGATTACATTACATGTTCATAGATTAGCAATAGATTCCTTTAGGGCCCCAGATGTAACTCAATGCAGACCTCATCCACATGTTATTGAGGTGAACACACTTTGTTGGAGGGAGAAATGTAAACATCACTCCAGTTCTCACGCTTTGCGTGACCATTTTAGCATTGCTAATATGCATTTGTTAGCATTTAGCTCAATGAGACACTGGCTTTCATATGTTACAAATTCAGAGCAATTTAGAGAGACCAAGTTGCATGTTTATGGAAATGGGAGGAAGACGGAGAACCCGGACAGAACCGACACAGACATGGGGAGAACATTAAACTGCGGTGCAACAGCGTGACTCACTGCGGCATTGTGTTATTAAAATTATTTAATAAATAGGTACGATATCAATTAAGTAATGTTAAAATAAAAAGATATTCAATATTACCATTAATTTTTGAAATCCAATTGTCTGAGGTTGTTGGGAGACTGTCTGTAATAGCTCTTTGTACAGAATCTCAATAAGATGCATGACTTTTCTTTTTATCTGTTTTAAGTGAGCTGCTCTAAGACGATCAGTTCAGAGTCGGCGTTCATTAAAACTTTGCCGTTGGACTCCACACTAACTTCTGGGCAGTGAAGAAACTCCAAGATCTTAGCTTTGAGCTCAGGTGAGGCTGTCTTACTGAAATGCAGCACCTGAGTCAAAAAATCAAGCATCAGCTCGCCGTCCTCGTCCCCCTCAATAAAACACTTTGTGATATCAATTTGAATTGGCAGATTGTGGCTCTGGTATCTCACTCCCTTGGAGTCCAGGAAACGTTTGATGTCATCAGTGGACCGATTTAATTCAGCGTTGCCGAGCTGGTTGCTGAAGGCTTCTAGCATCTTTACCCAACCAATGTTTCCTAGAACAGATGAAATAAAAACAGGACAAAGAGTAAACTGTCAGTCGGGCCAGGCATCAAAAGTCAGTTCCAACATGTTGTAAACAATCAAACTGCCGTGCCAAACGTATTTCTAAGGAACGAAGAACAGGTAATATGAATTCTGAACCAACCTCCTTCACCTGCTTGAGCCTAAAGATCAATCAACTCATCACACTAAGTTTAAATAGTTTTTTCTTTGTAGAGTGAAAACAGACGAGCTATTCCAAATTACAATACTAAAAGGATATCCATACATCAAGATAAAAATCTTTTGAATAATTACAAACAACATTCCTTCACTTACCAGAATGTAAAGTAATGAGAAGTTTTCCATTCTTGTCCAGGAGACTCTTGAAGAAGCTGACGGTGGCTTCAGGATCCTTCACGTAATAAAGCACCTGTTGATTTCACCACAGACAATAAACTCATTAGTTTACATCAAAACAAGATCAATGGGATTAATTGTTGTAGAAATTCTAAATGAAACCTGGAACATGTGAATCAAGTCAGCCTTCTTAGTCCTCTTGTTCTCTTTCCACTGCTCCTCAAACTCATCAGCAGTCATCTCGTTCCAGATAAATCTGACGTAATCCAAGCCTGGAGTCTGGGACACCAAATCTGCATCGACAGACGTAAAACAGACGTAAAACAGAGTGAAGGAAAATTCTGTATTGAAAGAATAATGTTTCAGTGTCAAACAGCAGAATCCGTATTGTTTTAGTAACTGCAGATTGATCTTTGAGTTTAATTGTTCCGTTTACTCACCTGGGATATGTTGTCTGGGGTTGCACTTCTTAGCTTGTGTTTGATTCATGATACTACCACTACTTCATTAACACGACAAGTCAAGAAAATAAAAGGCTTTATTTGTGCGTGTGTCATTTTAAATAAGTCGAGCATCATTACTTTCTCCACAGTTAGAGGCGGGGCTTCATACGTTTCTCCAGCTCTCATAACTGTTAACTTTTTACACAGTTGAGTCATTAAAGAACCGTCTCCTCACTAACGCTTCAATGTCCTCGTGGTTTTCCTCATAAGAGATTTACCTTGTGGGTTTTTTGTTCATGTCTGCATTTGGGTCCTGAACATTATGGGATAAGTTGTCATGTTTTGAGTGTAATTTTGTGTTCTTCATGATGTGTGTGTGTCTTTATAGTGAATACCTCTGTAGTCACGTAGCTGTTGGGGGGTTGGCTCTATCACCTCATTATCTACAGTCATCTCTGGGTACTTGTGATGGAGGGCAGAGAGAATCTTGAGGTCAAGATCACCTGCAGGAAAAAAACAGTTTATCAAGAACCCTTGATCAGTTTGACCAACAGTGATCCACAACACCCAACCCGAACAAGGAAGAACATGAAGTCATGATGTTGGATGGTTGAGCCATGGCAGAGGTATTATTTTGTTCCATCTCAAACTGTGTTACAGACTGACAAGAAATACCTCAAAGCAGATATCAGTTCAACAAGAAATATTGTATTTGATGTTCATTAAATTCTTCTGGAATTATAGATAAATTAAAATGACTGAGTTGTAGGAAGACTTAAAACTCAGGAGCAAATTGAGGGTTTGTCCACAAATGCAACAGAACCACCGACTGGAAAAGTCACTTTGTTTGCAACTCCAGTTAAATATTGTTCTGGGATCAATGTTTAACTGGACTCATAACTGATGTCAGTAGGAAATGTTGCATCCAATCATCAGCTTCTCTTTCTACTGCTCGTCACATTAAATTAATGCATCACAGGACTCATAAATACAATCATCTATAAATGTGATCTCCAGAGTCTTTGTTCTTACCACATCCACTTCCAACTCCAATGACATTCAGATTGGACTTTCCATTCCCAATCCTGAGGAGACAAGATAAATATGTTGGACCTTCATAACAGTCGAGTCTGAAAATAAAAATCTCCAACTTGACAAATGTTCATCGCATTCATAGTTCTGATTAAATTAAGTGTCAGAATATTTAGGTTTACAGCAAAGAGAAGGTATTCAACGTTGTACAGTAGTGCTATACCCCCTCCCCCCCTTGTTTTAACAGCTGTCAAGTACGTATAAACTACTGAATTAATTGTCACGACATTTGGAGGATGGGTGGAGGATGTACTAGGAAACGACAGATCAGAATAAAGTATTAGCCACTGGATAGATTCATGGGAATTAATGAAGTAGTAGGAATGTGCCAAAGAAAGATGAGCTGATTGTTGTTTTGTTAGATTGTCTTGTAAATAGTTATTTTATTGACGACCTCAACCCTTGTCATTTCCTTTTATTTGTAAAAGCGCAATACTGCCGTGCACTTAATTTGTTGGTGAGAGGTTCATAACAGGTCTGCAGGGTAATTTAATAAAAGGGTAATTTTGTGGATCCAGAAAAAAAGGTAGATCCACTCCTGTCGACTGTTTGACTGTTAAGAACATCGCGTGCTAAATGGCAAAGGTGTAGAAACAAAGCAGCGCTGTGATGAGACATGATAACGAAAGATACGGTCTGTTTTATTTTCTGTACTTCCTGTCGTGTCAGATTCAGGTTGGAAATGTTGGTGAACTCCACAACGTCTCGACTTGTAACTGTTATCAGCGCTATTCTTTTCTAATCTCTTCTGATGTCAATAATGTGGCTCTGCCAGGGAACAGGGCTAGAGGTCGGCCCAGGAGAAGATACATGGACGTAGTGAAGGAGGGGAGGGGGGGGGGCATGAGAGAGAGGATGGTGTTGGGGAGGACGATGCAAAGGACAGGGTGAAGTGGAGAAGGTTAGTTTGCTGTGACGACACCCTCAGGGAATAAGAAGAAAGATAAATATTATTATTATTACTAATAATGCTCATAAATAAATATGGAGGATTACTTCATTATATCCGGGAGCAGATGGTCGATGAAGTCCTGCATCACCTGGTTTTGAGTCGAGTGTTTCAGAAAATGACGGAAGCATTCTAGGTACCTCTCGCTGTCATTGGGTAGTTTTGACTTTGGTGATTCCATGCCAGTTGTCTTTCTAAAAAAAAGCTAACACACACACACACACACACACACACAATTTCATTTTACATTGGTCAATGCATTGTTCAGATTTTCTTTATCTATACAGGGACAGCGGACAGTTAATATTGACCACGTAGGAAAGATGCATTGAACAAGGTGGAGCAGAAATGCTAATGTCCACCTGAAGTTCCTGGAAAGCTCCACATCAGAGTTCCAGTCACAAATGGGTGACTGAGCATGTGATGAGTTGGAGTTAGAAATGGCATTTCTTTACTTTCACAGGAAAATAATAAGATGTTGCCATTAAAATGTTTTAGTTCTAGATGTATAAATCATTACACTCAACATCATGACATCAGCCACGTCTGTTTCACTGAATCCTTTGAACTAGTCTAAAAGCTACAAGACATTAACTCTCTGTCATTAAACTCCTTGTGCACATGATGTCTCAGCTGTGGATTGATTTGAAGAAAGCCTTTACTTACATGGTGGTACAGTCGTGCATCCACAGAGGTCAGCAGTCTGAAACAAAGCAGTCTGAGAGCTTTATTTAAGAAGAACTTTAAAAACACACCCAATTTGTGAAGTATCAATAAATGGAGTGGGAGGAGCTGAATGAAGCTGAGGAGGCAGGTATGCGCAAGAGGTGAGGTACAACCTGGATAAAACACCAGCTCATCGCGGAGCTACATGGAAACTAGACAAACATTCATGCACACACTCACATCACAGGATAATTTACAGAGACCAATTCACTTAAATTGCATGTTTTTGTTGGTGGGAGGAAGCTGGAGAGCCTGGAGGGAACCCATGCAGACACGACGAGCATTATAGTCGTCATGGTTACTTTCTGCATTATCTGTTGTCTTCTGAACATCCATCATATGTTTGTCTCCAAGCAGCGCTTTACTCATTTATCAACAGTTAAGACATGGACAGGACATAGCAGACTGGTGACCAATAACTATATATCCAACAATACCGTCGATACCATCTCATAGAGATAGCCCTGTAATAAACCACCACAATTATCTGTTGTTACTCATTAAATGCCCAGTTTATAACCGAGTGCATAAGAATGTCCGAAGACAATGCAAGGAAATATCTCACTCCTCCTGCTGGGATGGGATGGGTGGCGCGTGATCGGTAACTGCAGGCGGCACCATCCTGACTTTAAAAGGAATAATTTTAATGTGACTGTTAAACCACAGATGATTAAGACTGATGACAAAAACTGTTTGCACGAGGTAGCTTAAAAAAAAGAAAGATAAATATTATAGCAGCAGTCATGAAAGGATGGTAGCGACTGCAATTTGATCCGGAAAAAAACGGAGTAATTTACGCATGATGCTACCAAAAACTTAGTCGATGGAATAATAAGAATTGATTCTTACCGTGCTTGACAAGAACAGAGTCCATGGATTTCAGTGGTGCTAATTCAGTTGAAATTTGTGGGGCCCGACTAGCGACTAAAATACAGGTCTTGAATTCCACTTGAATAAACTTCAATCAGAATATTGTCACATATTTGTATATACAACACTTAATGGTACACAAAGATCGCATTGTCAGAAAGGAGAAAGTCAGGAGATGAGTTGGAACACCAAAACTTTTAAAATTGCAAAACTGGTCGGAAACGAGGCACCAAGAAGTTGGCGAATACCTGGCAAACAAAGAAAATTACGATACTGAAAAATCTTCTGGTAGACCAACACAGATTAGTGATTGTGTTAAATGTGAAATTTTGAATGAAATTAAAAATAAAATAACAAATCCGAAAGCAAAGGTGAATGATTTGGGTCTCGAAAAAAAAACAGGTTTTGTTGAAACCCCACAATAATATAGAAAAACACAAAAGTCATCAAGTTGACTTTGGGATGGAAAATTAAAGAAATTGGTCGAAACTGGTCAAAAATAATAAAGTTCTATTTACATATCCCAGACGGCTACAGACACTACTGGCCCCACATGCAGACAATAACAAACTGACTTTGTCGACAGGAGTAGCCGGTGGGAGGGGTCATCAATTCAATCTTTTGTTTCATAAAAATAATGTTGATAGTGGAGAATATATTAATATTCTGAGGAAAAGTGTTCTTCCATCTGTTTCATAATGATCACACACAACCAGAAAGTTAATGTTCCATGGACTTTATTTCTGTGAAGAACCCAGAAAGGTTATTTTGTTCCGTGTGGCTTTCTGGAAAACAATAAATATTTGTGTTTAGGCACCCCTGCGATCGTCACACTTTTTCCTGTTCCAAACTGACCCCGGCCCCCACCGTCAGAGAAGGGAAAAGTTACTTATAATTGTGTCGAACCGCTGTACGTGGATCCAAAAATGAAGAGACTGAGACACGTTTGCACTTCTTTTACTTAGTAGTGACAAAACAATGCCTTAGACAAGGGAGTCTAAAGTACAACAACTTACACAAAGATGACGACGGAATCTCGAAAACCCAACCAGAACACAAGTGAGAAGTAATAACTAGAACAGTGGATGGGCTGGGATCAGACAATACGATAAACTAAAATACACAGCCTAAACTAAATATACACAATTATAAGAACTGACCGTGGGGGAGCTGGCGCCACAAACGCAACGTGAACACAAAGACTCATCTCAGAAACACACGCAGAATTTCAATGTCAGTGAATGTTTGGGTTTCAAAACACATCTTTCAATGTTAACGGCACTCAGAGTTAACCTTGGAAACCCCCATATTATTTGTAACTGATACAGGTAAAGAACATTTCCAGAATCTCAACGTCCACTTTCAATGGACGCCACCGGTGCAGCGTATTCTCTTCGAGTGATGCACGGCCACGTCACACTGTTTGGACAAAACCCAACAACATCACGTCATTTGTTAAGTATCCAGCAAAAAATATTTACAAATCTTCAACATTTGATTTATTATTTTAAACTCATCATTGTCTTGAACTATTCGCGGCAAAGACTGATTTCGCTATGCTGATTATTTTCACTGATTTCTTTCCTCCCACTGCAGAAATTAATACCTGGATACCGTAAAATCACGGTGGACTAGAACTTTGTTGGGTTGGTTACAGGAGGTTACTACTGTATCACCACTTTCTGTAGCCCACCCGGCACCGCGCGAGTGCGGCCTGCCGGTAGCACAAGCCTGACTGGTGTTGAGATTAGCATTTGAAAGATGCCTCCGCAGACCTTCGATGACCAGAACCAATTCTTTCAGACGATTTCTACTCTGGAAATCAAAATTCACCAGTTGGAAGTTAATGAGGAGGAAAACAGACAGTGTGGAAACAACAAGACTACACCTCTTAATTTTGGACAAGATGCTAACTAACACCAACAACACTGCTGACCAAAAGGGGAGGGGTCTGCATGGGTAACAGACTTTGTACATATTTGCATGGTCTTTGGAGCCTCCTGGTGGACTTATTTTGCATCTGCATGGGGAGGTTTCTTAGCACATGGCACTCAACCCCAGCAGTTGGAGATGTGGGACATGCAGCTGTGCTGTTTTAGGGTTATATTTTACTGTTATTCTGGCCAGAATTAAACGGATTTGGAGTAAATCCTGTCAGACTTCTGTCCTTGCATTAGCAGCCTGCATTTCACATGCTTGTAAAACAACCGTCCACTGTCAGTCCTCCCTGGAACTCTCTTGGGGTTAAACCAAATGATTATTATTTTCCCTGTGATGTGGGAGGACGTTTAACAGATGGGACCCGGCATCCAGAGATCTGTGATCAAGACAAACTACAGCATCATCATCCGTCTCTTCTGGTTTCCTGCTTAATCGAACACATTTTAAACGAGAGAAACTTGCCTTGCCTTATATACAAATTCTGATTAATTATTTGCACATATCTCATAATCACATTGACACAGATAAAGCATGCATGTGCAACCCACCTTTCTCTCTTATGCATCTCTTTGATCGTTTGAGGGAGAGGCTTTCCAAAAGTCTCTGGCAGGAAGAAAGCCGCAAAGGCAGACAAAATACTCATAGTTCCAAATATAATTTGAGGCAGGTATTTTGAGTAAACACCTGTATATGAAGAATGGATTCAAGTTGTCAATGAATTAAGAAAATAAATAAATAAATCAAGAAAAAGAAAACCAATGAAATTACTACATAAACCCAGTTTACTCACTCAGATTTAGCACAAAAGGCACAATGCAGCTTCCGATTCTGGCGACCGTGCTGCACGTTCCTGTCCCCGTGTTCCTGATCACTGTTGGGTAAAGCTCCACTGCGTAGAGGTATATCAGACCCGATGCAACCGTGATAACAAATTTACCCATCATCTGCAATGCCACAGTAATAAAGGATAAACCTAGGAGGACAGAGAAAGGGTTTTGCTGATGAACAGAAGGTAATAAAGACAGTCCGCTCCCGAACGATTCCCCTTTCAGCAGATTAAATGCATGGACAGCATTTCGACATTTTCATTGGCGCCGTCGGTTATTGCCGGAACTATTTTTTGCTCCTCTTATTTTAAACAGATCTGTGACTGATAGAAAGGAACACGTGTAGCAATGTCTCTGCCCTAACTAACGTAGACGCATTCAAAAGATCTGGAGAGAGTTTGAGAGACGAGGCAACGTTCATCCCACTGAAAGCTGATCCGTGTTGCAGAAGCAGAAGTTTGACTTTCAAATGTACTCCACTTTATGCAGCCAAATTAGCATGCGCATTAGAAACTCCTGCTGGCTTTAAGGCCCTTCACCAAGTTGAACGCAACATTTTGTAGCTGTTTTTTTTTTACAGGGCTTCACGGGGGGGAATTGTCTTTTGAAGCCTGTGTGCAAATTTGCTTCATCATTGTCCCTCTGGGAATCGTACAATATCCGTCCTCTGAGGAGAAGCTTTCAGACATTGATCTAGAATGCAGCCAGTTTCTTACTTTGCGGTATCAGATGAATGCAGTACACGGACAGCGCTGTGGTGAGCAAGGTGCAGATGAGAGTCAACCGTCGTGGGAAGTATCTCGCTGCCAGCCAGATGGAGAAGTAAGATGGGATCTCAATCACTGCCGAGACGAAGCAGCTGATGTAGGGGTCTGCATGAAGCTGAGATGAGCCCATGGATAAACCGTAATATGCACTCCTAATGCTTAACCTGGGTAGACAGGAAGGGGGGCAGAGGCCATGATGTTTCTGCTACCAGGTGAAACATGAGTCGCACCAGAATCAACAGCGGAAAACAAGGATTGGTGAAATGATGGCGAGAAGTTGGAATGAAACAGTAAATTATTCATTAAGGATCAGTCTCAATGAAGGTTTTAAGATTTCTCTCTCTCCCCATCTTTTATTGTTATTTAGAGTAAAATCTAAAAGGCGTTGGGGATGGATTACTAGTATGTGTGCAGGAGGTATTTAAAAGTCCTTCTCATTAAATAGAAAATGTTTCTGTGATATAACAATCCAAGGATGAAAACCCTGAATAATTAGTAACCTGAACACGAGGAAGTTATCACAGTACTGCAATGTGCAACTAGTGGGGGGGGGGGGGGGGGGGTGGGGGGGTTATAACCGCCTTGATCTCGCCTGGTTTACCAAGTTCTGTATGACACCTTACGAAACGCAGCAAACCTTCACATATGGGGTAAAAGCGAGGCGCCCTTCTGCCCCGTGGGTACTGGAAGATTATACCTTCAATCTTAAAGAAAAATGGCGGCCATCTCTCAGTTGGGGATTGATCAGATACACATAGAAGTAGCGAGGTGGAGAAGTGGTTAGGATGGAGAACAGTCAAACTGGATACCCACCAGACCAGGCACAGCGAGAGAGTTGGGTTTCTCATGCTTTGTGTCCTCACCAAGTGGAGGACATTATGATATTTCTTAGGGAGCGTGTTTGTCTCGCTGCCCTGCAAGACACAAGCGGTTTGCCGTGAGCGGTCCATCCATCCAGCGCTGCGCTCCACGATAAATCGCAGGGCGGGCATCCCGGCAGCGCGTCCTGGACGACACTCGTAGGCTCCCGTGCCCGCTGCTGCGGGTCAGAGCACTTACCCGCCCACTGAAGATGACCAGAGGAGCTTGCACCTTGTTGAATTTAGCAATCATTCTCACAATGGCCTCTGCCTCTTCCACTCTGCCCACAGAGAGAAGCCACCAAGGAGACTCTGGAATAAACCTGCAGCAATATCCAACAGAGAAGAACCACGGCTCAGGCTCGATCAGAGAGGTGTTAAAAGAAAAAGTACCGGTAACGACAGCAAATAGAAGTTAGAGTAGTTCTCTAAAGGCAAATGAAAAAATGTTGCGGACCGTCACACGGAAAGTCGTCACACTCATGTATGATTTACGATAATAATATTTCCGACCTACCACCAGATGGGAATGAAGACCAAGCCTGGCAGTGTGACGGCAAATAAGAGAAACTTCCAGTCCTTCAAAAAAAAAGCAAAAAGAGGCAGCAACATGTAGCCAAGAGCAAATGCAAAATTGACACCAAAAGACGAGAACGTGAGCCGAACGTTGCCCGTCAAGAGCTCAGTGCCTGCACACACACAAAAAAGAAATATAGAAGTAAATATAAGCAATGGCACAAAAGAAAGACATCACAATGCACAGATGAATAGACTCCAGCATCATCAAATGATGTGTGAGCAAAAACAATATGACATGTTCACATTCACCCAGCACGAAAGCAGCGCCGTAGTTGGAGGAGTGTGAGAAACCGGTGATGAAGAAGAAAACGCAGAACACCGTCCATGTGGGCGAGAAGATTTGAATCAAGTTAGAAAGGATCTGAGCTACCATGGTGGAAACGAGAACAGGCTTCCTTCCAAACCTAGATGAGAGGGAATAAAAAAAAAAATAGAACCGTAACATTTAGATCTGCATACCGATGAAGTATTTCCTGAAGTACGGGAAACTGTAATACATAGAACCACACATTAGAAATCATCAAGTGATTCAATACTGAAATAGAGCCTGATAGCGTAGGCCACTCTAAAAAGAGGAATTAATTATTATAGAAGAGCTTTTCCATTTACGTTAAGACTTAAAAGGATTTTCATATAGTATACAGCGAAACAACAGTTTCCAAAACCCTTCAGAGAACTTGATGTTTAAAGTAAAAACAGACCAGCAACCTAGATTGTTTTACTTTGATCTAATGCTTCACTAACCTGTCTGAGATCTGCCCTGAGATGACGGAGCCAAAAAGAATTCCCACAAAGAACACTGAGGCGGTGAAAGGCTGCTTCCACTGCTCACGACACACCAGGTCAAACTAGGACATTCAACAAAAAGATCAAAACAAATGCTCCTTTAATCTTAGCTTCTATGATCAAATATTTTCATTACTTCCACGCTACTCTTTTAAATATATTCACGTTCAGCAGAAAAGGATGTCGACTGTTCTCGTAACCATTTCCACTGAACTTTGATGATAAATATATTCATCATAGAATGTTAATGAAGGAATCAGATACTTGCACATGTATATATATATAAAAAAAACAGTTCTTGAGCAAACTACTGGATATTGCATTCCAAAGTCATGCTCGTAGGGTGTGCCGTGTTCCATTCAGGATTAAGGAAAATGACACTGCCGACACCGCCTTCTTTGTAACTGGCAATAAAACAGCCTCCATGTCAGCAACAGCACTGATGCGTAACTTGTGTTGCCTTCAGCTCTTACTACATTACTTATAACGTCGCTTGAAATTAACCGGCAAACAGGTAATCAAACACCAATATTAAAACTTACACACTCACCTCGGTGACGATGGTGGATTGGTAGACGTCCTTGCTGTAGGTCCACCCGTCCAGACATTCCTCCTGCTCCACATCTGTGAGGTTGACGTCTCTGCCAGGAACGAGTCCCCGAGCCGAGAGATTTCCGACCACGTCCAGCCTGAACCGGCTGCACCGGCTCAACTCCTGCTTCCCGTCCACCACCTGAGAGCAACAAGGACGACAGGCTGACTGGACCACAACCTGCCCCCGCTTTGTTCCTGGTGCCATACCGCACGAGGAAACAAAGTACAGAAAAGAGCCAAAACGCCACAAGCCTCGTCACATGTTCACAACCCCCTCCCCATATTATCATACCACAAAAAGCCTTCATTAAATACTTAATTGTAATGCAAGTGTTCACGTAGCCTGTGATATTATACAGTTAGAAACTTGCATGAATTGTTATGAAGGAAATTTTTACTATTTTCTGTGAAAAGTGTTATTATAATTAACCTCTGATAGGAATTATATGATTTATAGGAAAAAAGAAAAAAAGAAAAAAGAAAAATAAATTAATAAACCTCTGAACGTCGTTCTGGAAATGCAAAACGAAATGAATAAATAAAAATCAAATGACGTTTTAAATTTTCCGCGAACAACACCCCTAGTCTAATTTAATTCCGCTGTTGTGTGTATTTTGTTTAGATCGTATTTTGACAGCCGGAAGTAGTTATTCACGCACTTCCGTTTACACGCGAGCGCCTGATGATGTGAAAACACAGCACTATTTTGACAACAGCGAGTATCTCGTGATTAGGAGCGGATGGTCGGAGTTTAAGAACTCCAATTCTCGGCAACATCTAAAGCAGAAAAGTTAGAGGTTAACGATGACGTCACAAAACATATAAACATATTATACAACACGAAGCGGGACTAAAAGGCTGGACTTTCTCACCACCTATTTCTTGGTAGCTAAAGAAAGACGAACTATTTTGTTTTCTCTACCTCCGCGGAACCTCACCAGGAAACGCGTCACCTTCGCGCATTGAACGAGGAGATCCGCGGTACCTGTATCGGGATGATGGCGCTCCCCCAGGCTTGGGTGTGGTTGACGTCAGGAACAACGCAGTGGTGGGGGGGGCTGGCGCCGACAAACACCATCGCGAAAACATACACGCCGTTCGGCAGGATGCTGGCGCAGAGCAGGAGAAAGGCGATCTTCTGGAAGCGTTCCCACTGACCCAGAAAAGAAACGGACTCCTCGTAAGTCTTCATGGTTCAACGCAGGTCCGGTTCTCCTCCACTGGAACTGGCCATGCCCAAGTTTAAAGGAACAACTGGCCCTTAACCACACCCACTTTATACAGTAACGGACCCTTAACCACACCCACTTTATACAGGAACTGGCCCTTAACCACACCCACTTTATACAGTAACGGACCCTTAACCACACCCACTTTATACAGTAACGGACCCTTAACCACACCCACTTTATACAGTAACTGGCCCTTAACCACACCCACTTTACACAGTAACTTCTACCGGAACTGACCCTTAACCACACCCACTTTATACAGGAACGGGCCCTTAACCACACCCACTTTATACAGTAATGGACCCTTAACCACACCCACTTTAGACAGTAACTGGCCCTTAACCACACCCACTTTACACAGTAACTTCTACTGGAACTGACCCTTAACCACACCCACTTTATACAGTAACTTCTACTGGAACGGACCCTTAACCACACCCACTTTATACAGTAACGGACCCTTAACCACACCCACTTTATACTGGAACTGACCCTTAACCACACCCACTTTATACAGGAATGGACCCTTAACCACACCCACTTTACACAGTAACTTCTACTGGAACTGACCCTTAACCACACCCACTTTATACTGGAACTGACCCTTAACCACACCCACTTTATACAGGAACGGACCCTTAACCACACCCACTTTAGACAGGAATGGACCCTTAACCACACCCACTTTACACAGTAACTTCTACTGGAACTGACCCTTAACCACACCCACTTTATACAGTAACGGACCCTTAACCACACCCACTTTATACAGGAACGGACCCTTAACCACACCCACTTTACACAGTAACTTCTACTGGAACGGACCCTTAACCACACCCACTTTATACAGTAACGGACCCTTAACCACACCCACTTTGTACAGTAACGGACCCTTAACCACACCCACTTTATACTGGAATTGACCCTTAACCACACCCACTTTATACAGGAACGGACCCTTAACCACACCCACTTTACACAGTAACTTCTACTGGAACTGGCCCTTAACCACACCCACTTTATACAGTAACTTCTACAGTAACGGACCCTTAACCACACCCACTTTGTACAGTAACGGACCCTTAACCACACCCACTTTATACTGGAACTGACCCTTAACCACACCCACTTTATACAGGAACGGACCCTTAACCACACCCACTTTACACAGTAACTTCTACTGGAACTGGCCCTTAACCACACCCACTTTATACAGTAACTTCTACTGGAACAGACCCTTAACCACACCCACTTTATACAGTAACGGACCCTTAACCACACCCACTTTATACTGGAACTGACCCTTAACCACACCCACTTTAGACAGGAACGGACCCTTAACCACACCCACTTTACACAGTAACTTCTACTGGAACTGACCCTTAACCACACCCACTTTATACAGTAACTTCTACTGGAACGGACCCTTAACCATACCCACTTTATACTGGAACTGACCCTTAACCACACCCACTTTAGACAGGAACGGACCCTTAACCACACCCACTTTACACAGTAACTTCTACTGGAACTGACCCTTAACCACACCCACTTTACACAGTAACTTCTACTGGAACGGACCCTTAACCATACCCACTTTATACAGTAACTGACCCTTAACCACACCCACTTTATACAGTAACTGACCCTTAACCACACCCACTTTAGACAGTAACTGACCCTTAACCACACCCACTTTATACAGTAACTGACCCTTAACCACACCCACTTTATACAGTAACTGACCCTTAACCACACCCACTTTACACAGTAACTGACCCTTAACCACACCCACTTTACACAGTAACTTCTACTGGAACTGACCCTTAACCACACCCACTTTATACAGTAACTTCTACTGGAATGGACCCTTAACCACACCCACTTTATACAGTAACTGACCCTTAACCACACTAGGTGTGAGTGGTTGTCTGTCTCCATGGAGCTCGGCAATGCGTTGGCGACGTGTCCGGGGTGTACCTGTCAGCTGGGATAGACTTCAGCAACACATGTGACCCAGCAAGCAATCATATTTCCCCCCTCCCATGGTATAGCAAACAGCTGTTCAATGTTGATGCCCCCCCCCCCCCCCCCCCCTCGTGTTTAATTTGTTCCTCAATAATTCTTGTGCATCTTCAAAATATGAATTTTCTCATGCTTTTTGGCAGTAAAAGGTCTCTTTGACCCTCTCCCCTCAGGCAGGAGGCTACGGTCCATCCGGACCAGAACCTCCCGCCACAAGAACAGCTTCTTTCCCTCAGCCGTAAGACTAATGAACACTTAATAATTCTGTCCCGGACTCCTGAATACAACTTGCACTTTTCCATTTGCACTGCGTGATGACGATAGTTTACTGCTGCTAGTACACATCTGTGTAACCACTCCGGCTGCTGTTGATGTCTGTACTTGTATGGTCTTTGTATTTTGTCCTTAATGTTAGATGTAGCACGACTTCACAGAGCAACGTTCCTCGTCTGTGAACCCTCACTGACAATGGCAATAAACCACTTCTGATTCGGATTCTGATTCTGACACTTAACAGCAGCAGACACCAGGGGGCAGCAGAGGGCCGAACACAGCTTATGTTTAAAAAGGTTCCTTTATTAGTCCATCAGTGAGGAAACAGCCTGGATCACACGCAAACACTAACGTGTTGGGGCTTTTACTTCAGTTAACAGCAATGTTTTTCCACGCCAAATATTAAATAGAACAAATACTTTCCTCAGGATAAAGGCTGGCGACGGGGTTTAAAATATATAGTCTGTGAACTCATCAGGTTTTAGCTGCAAGTGGACTTTTCCCAAACTGCTGATGTCATCTACAGAGTTATAAATCTGTTATTCAAATGTTATAAGTAACTTATTACAGGCAGAAGAGCTGGCTTTGTGTAAAGATTAGTTTTGAATTAAACATTTAATATGGTGGAATGATCCAGCTACAGTCTTTAAAGGATGCCTCTAGCTTGACTGGTCAAAACATAAAGAGCATTTATTAAATGACACCACATTTAATAAATTAGCAACTGAAAAGAATCGAAAACGTTGTAGAGTAAGATCACAGAGGTGGAGCATCAAGTCTGCGTTGGAGGGTTCTGACCACGCCCTCCTTCTGCAGCCGCCTTGTGATTGGCGCGTCAGCTTCCCGCCTATGAGAGCAGGCGGGGCAGAGTGAGGCTGATGAGGAGAGGAGCAGCCAGGTGTCCAGAGCAGCACAGGTGATTTTGGATGGAGCTGATTTCCGGGGTTCCCGGCAGTGTCGCGAGAGTAGGGCCGGAGGGAGGAGCTACGTGGAGCAGGAAGCTCTGGGCTGCAGCCATTGGTCAAAGCCATTTTTGGTTCTGGTTTTTGAAGTTGAGTCTCAATTTGCTACGTTGAGTCTGAGTGCGATGACACACGTGGTGCATGTCAAGTAAAGAAGGGATGAAAAGAAGGGATGAGAAGAGAGTCTTATCTTTTATTATTATTTATGATTTGATTTCTTGCATTCATCTGAACATCATAATTATTTGAAGTTTTAAGGGCTCTCCTTCTAGCCAGCACGTTTCCCAGTAGCAGAGGAGCATGCTTTTAAATTCGTGCAGTCTATTTGTAACTTTCCAACATTTTCAGCGAATGAGGAATTGATTTGTTTGATGGGTCGACTTCAAAATCTAGTTAGAGGAATGTTTCACATTCCGTATTGACTCCAGCCGAATTTAGTACATTTCCAAATGCTTTAATATCAGATGTGTTATCTTCGATAAACAGCGTAACCCTCCCAATTTGACCCCATTCAATGTTTATCATTCAAAATAATAATCATAATACACTTCATATTTCTCCATTTTCCCAATAAGGCAGAGAGAGCAACCCTGCAGCTGCTGCAAGTTAGAGCCATTCAACCAGGACATGACCGGAAGTTGCCCCCCCTCCTTCAAATTTAAAGGGCCGCTCGTATTTGCCGACTGTAGGAGTAACTGGACACAATGAGCGCACTAACGAGTGAAAGAATCCAGGATGCGGCCGCCTCCATTGCCGCTGCGCATCTTCCAGCGCAGCCGCCAATGAGCCCCCACTCTGCAGGAGGGACTTTGTGGAGCGCTGCGCTGCTGGATGCTGCAACAGTCCGGGAGGAGGACGCGGACTTGAAGAAGAAGAAAAAACAAACACTTTTTTATTTTGGGAGGAATTTCAGCGAGTTTATCGGGAGACGCGGACAAACAGACATGAAGAATCCGGCGTGCTGGGCGGTGCTGGTCGGGATGAGCGTCCTGCTGATGATGGAGCAAGGTGAGGGATGGATTTCATTTGCTTTGGATGTCGGACACGCTCTTTTACTTATGCGTGCGCGCCGGTCGCATCCAGTCTTGCGCCTTTTTGACACCAGGCTGTTTGTTATGTAAGCCGGAGCTTAAATGAAGCGATTAGAGGCGCAGCTGAGCCGCCTCGTCTTGGTCCAGCGACCCTCCGGATGCGAGTTCACATCGGACGCTTCCCTCCGCAGCCTTTTCTCTCAAAGTTGAGTCCTGCCGGGCTACTACTCATCATTAGTTTTATTTATTTTTATTGCCAAAGGGAATTCTTATTATTATTATTTTTATAAAAAGACAATTGGAGTTATAACATGTTCATCTCGCTGCACAAGTGCTGGTCTATATCTTCTCTTCTTTGCAGCCACAATAAACCAAACGAGCGCTTCTTCTTCTTCTTCTTCTTGATGTGATCTTGGCGCGTGTTAAATCTCACAGACCGGATTTCCTTCCTGCAAAGTTGATTAAGTGTTAAGTTCTTAATCCACCGCATGCCTGCGTGGAAAGGCCTCCCGAGTTAAGCCACGTGTTCTCCATGCAGCTCAGGAGGGCTTTGGCGTGCAGCTCGGTTCTTCTGACCCTGTTTGAGCAAAACAAACAAACAAACAAAACAAACGCAGTGAATTATGTTCAGAGGAAATGCATCCCAACGACCTGTTGTATGTCAGGCTTTATTATTTACAAGCTCCATCACGTCTGCACGGAGAAGACCAGTGCCGTTAAATCCCCCGTCATCCAAGACGTGGACTCGTAAATAACTGAGCCAGTAGATCAATCAGGTGAAGGAGTCGGTGAGGTGTCTTTGCCTGCATCAGAAGCGGCCTGAAACAACATGCTGCCTGTTTTTGCATGGAAGGAAGTGGGGGAAATAGTTTTCTTGAAGAATTGGAATACACATTTGAAAGAAGATGCATATGAGAAAAAAAAAAAAGGTCACATGGGTTGGTACAAATAAAGAATGCACTCAAAGAGTTAATATGAAAAGGAAATAAAAGAAATTCTTTGTGGAAAATGAATGCATAAGACAAGATAATGACCAGCCTTGCCTCAGTGGGCTGCGTCCCGTCGTCTCTCTCTGCGTGCCACTGTGACAGCGACGGTTGCGTTGCCAGGTTGTGTTGCCAGGTTGCAAAGCAGACTTTCTTTTTTTGGCTGAGACTTTCACGCTGTTATTCCACCCCTGTCTCGTATCCGCGTCAGCAGAAGACCAGCGTTATTGCGTTTGGAGACAGCGGATGTGGATTATGCTGGTGTGGGAGTCCAACTTTTTGTTGACCCTCCCATTACCCTCAAACGGCATTAACACATTTCATCCTGAGGGTCAATGTTTCGGCTCTTTTCTGTTTTTCTGTCCAAGGATATTCGCCGCCAGAAAACCTTTTACAAGTTTCCTGCAAGACACATTTATTTATTTGTCTTATACACGAATAACTCTTTATCATGAAATCTTGATTTCTTCAAATCCTCTAGCGCCACCCTCAGGCCAAACTTTAGAATTGGTAAATTATTATAATTAATTTATCCTGAAAAGTCTTTATCCAAACAACATTAATGACCACAAGAGTCGTGTCGTTTTTCTCTCCATCGGAAAAAAAGTTTCATTTAACTTACAAAAATAAAAGTCAATCAGACACGTTCTAGATGAATATGTGTGTTACTGTCAGTAGATGCTCCTTAGATGTGAATGTTTCAAGAATAATAAGATGCCCTTTTTCATTTTCTGAAGAAAACTGAAACGTGAAAGTGTTATCTTTGATTTTGACCGGTTTCCAAATGAAGTTGTCACAAAATCTGTTGTAGGAGTTGAAGGGAATTGATTGATCCGCTCACAGTTCGTGAGCCCGCTTTGCGGGTCACGGGTGTTGCTGGCGCCTATCCCAGCAGGCTATGGGCGAGAGGCGGGGTGCACCCCGGAAGCGTCGCCAGCGCAACGAGGGGCTGATGGGAAAATAGATTTCCAGCCATTGTCCTTGGCCAGAGGACGCAAAAGTTTCAAGATCCCTCAGCCAGGCTCATTATGAGAGCCGAGCTCAGACCTTTCAAACTCTCCAACCCGAGTGGACAAAACGACCCCATTACGACCACAAGGTCGGAACGCAGAGGCTGCAATCGAGTTTCCAGACTTCTGTAAAGTGTGCAAATGGGCTGTATTTATTTATAATCTTTCCACTTTGCAAGGAAATTTCATCTTCCATAATTGTTAAGTAAAAAAAAACCGGGTTCTGCGCCTACTATTGATTTCACGTGTCCTTTGTGACGGCGTGACGGCTGCGTCTCAGAACTTCACCGTTTCTCTGAACACCTTTCCTGCCGCTGCTGCAACTTGGAACTTTTCCTTTTTTCATAACCTGTGACAGGAGGGAACAATAAACCTCTGTGAGATATTGGTGAAAACAAAAAGCTTCGCATCCAGTAGATTTTTATTAAGGGCTGGCATGATGATGATGATGATGATGATGTCACCTGCTCTGATCGGTTAACCACGAGTGTTCGCCTCAATATTGTGCTCTGATGATGAACAGGAAAAAGCGACTGATTCAAACCGGTTGAACGAACCGCCTTTTGTTTACGAATGCTGTTAAAAAGTCACGAATGATCACATCAACTATTAGTTCATCTTATTCTAACAAATGAAAAGACTTTTACAGGATGATTTTTGTTTAGCCTTTTTCATGGTGGCTGCCTAAGCTCCAATACGCTAACGGATCTCTCTTCAGACAGTGTGTGTGTGTGTGTGAAAGCACTCTCACTTTAAAGCCACTGTGAACATTTTTAACTTGTCTGGCTCCTCACATTGCTCGCCCCGAATGATCCAAGGAGTAAAGTCGTTGTGCTGGCGCTATTGAGCTCTGAGCAGTTTAGCAGGACTTTTCCAGTCCTCTCCAGAGAAGGAGCGAATACACGACTACGCGACTACAAAAACAAAGCTGCAAGCAGCAGGTCCAGAAACCGAAATCAACGGCCTCTGCCGGCAGCTTTTCTGCAACACGATATCCTGACCTGTGTCCAGTCACGGCCTTCCCTCTTATCTCACTGGGTCACTTTCAAAGATGAGATGTCCTCCGCAGTATCACTGCTTGTATCGTGATTTAAAGATGCAACACAGAGTAAAATCATTCCACTGCACAGCGGAATTAAAAGGAATCGACGGGACAAATTGTACATGGAGGTAATTCATTTCTTATTTTGTAAAAAGCAAAAGGCAAGGAGAAGACGTCTGCAGTGGATGCTACAGTTGAAGCTGCAGTGACGTGACCTAAAATAGTGTTTTCCAAGTCATCCATTTGAGACTAACGTGCTGGATTACTGGCATCAGACCGAAGCCATCTGTATGCGTAAGGCGCGCGCACACACACACACACACACACACACACACACGCATCCACTTGCCTGTGGATCTCTGAATGCTCTCCTGGTACCCGTCACACTAAAGAAAAATGAAAGCTGTTCAGAGCTCGCTGCAGAGAGCTGCTTACTGCATCAGGCCGATAACCCCCCCCTCCCCCCATCGAGGGTTACCTTCTCCTGCCTACAGCAACCTTGTTTAGTATTTTAAGGCATCGCTTGGCGAGCTTTTAGTCCTGCTTGCATATTGTTGTAAAAAAAAAAGAAGATATTCAGAATGTGTGATTGCAAGTCAGCGAATATACGAATAGATGTAGTGTTTGCCATTGAACAAAACTAGATTGTAATACATTTCCAGTGTGCATGTGTACACATGCAGTACTTCGTGATTGTTTAAGTCGTGAACAGATGTTAGGCTGTACCAGGAAGGACTCGTCTGTTGCTTCAAAGTCATTCATCTGTTGTAATTCACTTTCATTATGAAGCGCAGAAGGGTAATGAGTTAAAGGTCGGAAGGAGGAGTCCTGGTGGGTGGGTGGGTGGGGGTGGGGGGGGGGGTTGTTTGTTTTTAATACGACATGATTGATCTCCTGCATGGCATGACTTTGAAAAGTAATTACTAGGTTATATGAGATTTCCTTCCTCAAGGGGTGACTTTATTACGGCAATATAACACCCTCCCTCTCTTTCTTATGACATGCAAGCTAGTCAATAAAGCATTCCAGTTGTTTGCTTGAAGAAGGAACAGGCGGCATGAATGACCTGAACAATTTATTGTCATGAAGTCGTGGCGGAGTGTCGCACAACAGCTTAATAGTGAACAACAACCGATTTACAATGATCTGAAAAACAATCAAAACCGAGGCGGGCAGGCGTAAAGTATAACCACAGAGTAAGATCGCTATCAAAAAGACGTGTACACGTATTTCTACGATTTGTACTCGTATTTTAAACAATTCGTACACGAGATTACGAGTACGAATTGTTGAAAATACGAGTACGAATACAAATGTTTAAGATTACGAGTACGACTCGTTAAATTACGAGTACACGTCTTTTTGATAGCGATCTTACTTACTTACTGCCAAAAGAAAAAGAAGCTCGGTGTTTAAAGGACACACCTGGGTATTTCAGGGTTGACATCTCGCATACCGCAGGTTGAAATGTACATTTCGTAAAGAGATGAACATGTTTTTGCATCCAGGCTTCCTTCCTGCGTCATTTTCACCGTGACGTTCTACTGCCGGGATGTTCTGCGACGCTGCGTGTGTTAAATGTCAGGCATAAAATTGGATTGCATTCGGCCAGGTGTAGTTTAGATATTAAAGCTCCTCGGCTCTGCAGGTGTGTCTTGTTTTATCACAGCTTATCTGGTGTTTGGTTCGGTGACCCGAGGTCTTCAAGGCATTTCACGGCACCCTCAGAGGTAAACAAAGCTTAGAAGTGAAAGTTTTCACGAGGAAAAAAATACATCGCTAAGTTTGGAATTCAATAAATTATTTTGGCTCAAACCATCCAATTGCAGAGTCAGAAAATAACATAAAAATATTTAAAAAATAGATGCAAACAGAAGCTTCTTAGCAGCAATGTAACATTTCTTCTTTTTTCAGATTGATTTATTGGATATTCATTAAATTAAATATGAAATGTTATATTCTGTTTTCACCAAAAAGAGTGACCATTACATAATTATTGTATTTAATGAATGTATTTAATGAATGTGTGCTGATTGAAAAGGATTTATGATAGCCCACATATTTCAGACAGCCATTCAAGGTAATCCTGTGCCTGTTAAGATTTTAAAAAAATAGAAAATAATAATAAAAAGTTAAAATCTGTCTCAGAGCAGGCCACGGCGAGGCAGATAAGCCCAATCAGTTTCTTGGTGTAATTTGATGCACACTGATCCTCCGTGACTCCCCTTCACCATTCAGCCACTGTGCACGGAGTGCAGAGAATACAGATGCAGCACTTCCAGAAGTGTCCCCTTGAAATGAACCTTGTTGCTGCTGGAAAGAAAAAAACCCAAAAGGGATAAATCAACTGGAGTTCAGAGATTAGCTTCCGCTGTTATGAACTACAGAGATAAAGACCATGCAACCCTCTAGTAAAGGTGGACAAGAAAATAAAGCAGAATTTATAGACGCGTGCATTTTATATTAAACCATTGATCATGTGATATTAAACTCCATATTTTTTTATTACCGCTTTACTGCTTGTGCAAAAGTAACGGCTCGCTGAAAGTGAATTTCCACCTCTTATTAGGTTTTTATGAGCTTTTCCTATCATGTCATGAAATCCTACCAACAGCCTGAGCAACGCACCAGCACTCCTCTTCCACACAACTCCATATCCAGGCGTTGTTTCGCTCTTCAAATAGTCGTGTAAATAGTTTTAAAATAGCCGCGTCAATGATTTGTTTTTATTCGAGTAATGCATTAATACCGAGTTAGTGTTAGGGTTATGAATAAATGAGTTGTGTGGTATTGTGAGGCGTTGCTCCCTAAACTAACCCTCATAGACATTTGTCAGAGGAAAAGCTTGGTCTGTGTTAACTCTAAAGCTGCTGGGCGCACGCTTGAGGCATCCCAAGACGAGCTGTTGATATTTGAAGTTAATGTTTATTTATCATTAATGGACTTATTCCTGACTATTCCTGACTTATTCCTGCATTGTTCGTGACTGTGGCGTTTTTTTACGCCACGTATTTCAACTTGATTTCATTTCTTTGTGCGACTCGTTCTCCATTTGCCTCGCAACAGTAGAGCGATGACGCTGTTGACTGTACAAGCACTAATTATCAAGCTTAGCACATTTATTATTATTCATAGCCTTTAGAAAACAAGCATCCAGACATAAAATCAATATTGTCATTGTCAGCGTGCTCTTATTTCAGCAG
This sequence comes from Brachionichthys hirsutus, assembly GCF_040956055.1. NCBI lineage: Eukaryota > Metazoa > Chordata > Actinopteri > Lophiiformes > Brachionichthyidae > Brachionichthys > Brachionichthys hirsutus. Next base: position 12,921,738 of record NC_090906.1, on the reverse strand, counting down.
AGATCGCAGAATGCCTGCTGGCAGCCGCAGCGCGGAAAGGGACAACAGTCGGTTTTACGTCAGCCACAGAGCGGCAACTAATTATAGAGCTGATTGTTCAACCCGTGAGAGAAGAGAACTGTGAATGTAAATGAACTAGAAATAAAAGCTGGGAGCTGGAAACCTGCTGCGTCTTAAATAACTCACGGATTTCTAGAAGTGATCTTTACTTCACATCTTCAGAGAGATGGCATTTATTCATTTATTCATTTATTAATTCATCTTCCTAACAGCTTTGTCCCTCTGTCATTTTTCTCGTCGTATTTTGGCGAGCGGCTAGCTGAGACTGAAAATAATTACTTTTCATGCTGTCCTCCTCCCGGGTCTGGAGGACGAGCAGGACGAGCAGTGTCGGGTAGTTCTGCTCTCGTTCACCTTCACTTGCATATCAAATAAAACCTTTAGGCCTCCCCCTCCCCATTATTGAGATGGCGTATAGCAGCGCTCAGGATGGAAGGCGACCACCTTTAAATCACCCACTTCAGCCCCCCCCCCCACCTGTGTTGGACTTGCAGCACCAGAGAATCAGAATCAGAATAACTTTATTGCTATTGTCAATGAGGGTTCACAGACTAGGAATTACTTACTGCAAAAAAAAAAAAGTTCAGAATTTTCTCATCAATTTGAATGTCTTTGTGATGAAAAAATGGGTAAAACAAAAAATCCCATTCCTTTTATGTTTTAAGGGGGTTAATTAAAGCAGTTTGAAAAATGTGAATGTGTTTAAGTAGCTCGAGTCATTCCGAGCCTCAGGCACGCTCATAACCACACGAAGAAAGACAACTTGCAACTCTGGAAAAACTGACGGTGACATGCAAACTTCCACCAAATTATTCATCATCATAACAGACCCCAGAGCTGGCTGCAGCGACACACACACACACACACACACACACACACACTTCACAGTGTGATCTCGTGCAGAGTATCTCAGGCATTGAACTGATCAAAGAACACACTCCAAACTTAGTACGCCACTAGTTCTACCATATTCCTTGAAGTGCCAAACCTTGATTCAACACATCATAGAAGAAGCTTCTCCTCTTCCTCGGTGTTCAGACACTGCCACACACGTGGCGTCGACCCGGCTGTGAATGCTAAAGCTAAACGCTAAAGGAGGACTGGTGGTGAGGCATTTGTAGAACCCATTAATCCATCAAAGGCAGGGAAAAAGGAAGGACATTTCGACAAGCTTTCACCTCTCAATGAGATTTTCAGGGCTCACTCATGCTCATCTGTCGCCCTTTGTTGTGAGGTCTTGGATTAAATCAAGTGACAGCTTACATGCCCGTCTCTTTATGGCTTCCCTCACAACGGCATTTACCTTCGAAAATTAAAAACGGAACGTTTCTGGGCCCTCATTCACTTAGAAAACCGTTTCGAATGTCACATTGTGACATTTAACTGCTGCACAAGCAGTCACCGGCCCCTTTATTTTTTTTTATGTAAATGGCTTTTGAAAACTGTAAATCCCGCCAGAATTTGGGGTAATTTGTTTTCACCTAAAGTAAATATGAAAACAACTCAGCCAGAACGGGAAACCTTTGCAGAACTATCTCAACGACACTTCTCTGAAAACTCTGAAAGCTTCCAGGATGGAATTGCGGAACGAGATGTTTCCACTAATAATCCGCATTTCAAGTCATTTTTGAATTTTGAACTGAACTGAAATAAGTAGAATGTGTGATGAAAAGTGTGTCACGTCACACACCGTACAAGGAATATAGCATAGAGGGAAGATTTCTGACGCTTCTCCAGGAACATCAAACCACTCCTCACAAGAAAGTGTCCTCTTCCGCCACCGATATCACAACATGGAGTGAACGTCTCACTGAACAGAGTATAAATAGTTTTATGTTGACACGTGTTGTCTGTTCTTAGCTGACGGGACTTCTTTGCAATAACTTTAAGCATAAATCAGCATAAATCTGGAAATGCGTCTTCGAGGTTTTGATTTCTGACTTGAAATTGGGCTGTCAAAAGGACATTTTATTAAATTTTGTTTTGAATTTCTGGTGACTTGAAAGTGGTACATTTCATGATTTATGCTGAAAGTCTTTTTCTTACCAAAATAAGATATTTGAAATCTCAAAATACTTTCAAAGGTTATTGATGCATTTTTTTCTACTTCACTCTCTATCTCCTCTTGGTTGCAATAAAAACCTTTATTTTATTTTTTTAAATCTGTATGTATCTGTATGTAACGACGACGACTCCTCTTGAGCCTAATTAAGACCCAAAAATAGAGAAGGGTAAAGCAGCACAAAGGAAAAGCGATGAGATGCTGAATTCAAAGAGAGACTCTCTTCTGTAGCTCCAGGACTTTTTTATTTTGAGTAACAGCAGCCTTCATTTGCAACCCCCCAAGGGAGGTTTCAGAACAGGCTCTTTGGAGGGGGTGGCAGCATGAGTGGCAGATCTGTAGAGGAAATTGTAGGTACAGCAGTAAGTATAGATCAGGGGGCTTGGGTGTAATTATGGATCGTCGTCCGTGCTCAAACTAAACATCCTCTGACACGTAAACAGCGCTTCGAGCTGCTTTCAGGTGCACACTGCACTAATTAGACATGACTCGAGTAATAATCAATGTGCTACTTCAATAAATCCATTTGCTCCACTTGTCCACGCCACATCCAAACTGGGAGGCCGTCATCTCGTGGCATTTGACGTTGCTCGGTAATTCAAGTCATTTTGATGGTCCGCCCTTATTCTCATTTTATGCTAGTCTCCTAGCGCTGCCTTTGGGAAATTTACTGGCAATTTCACCTTCAGAAGAAAAAAAAGACTTGTTCTTTAGCAAAAGAATGAGGTTGTGCATGACTAATAACTGGGGTGGGGGGGTGGGGGGTCCTGAAATCTGTGGCAGTGTTTCAGAAACACGGCTGGTAATGCTGAATTTAAATGCAAATGGAAACTTGACAGGGGAAACAAATGACTCCCATCACTTGGTTAAATAGCTGTGAATTGGAGATGAGTCCTCAAAGCTCAGTTTATTGGTTTATGAAAAACAATCCAGAAAACAAGGAGATAGCTAATCTGACCCCCCCTCGTTATCCTGGCCTGAGGGGAAATAACCTGGAAGTACCGTTTAGTCATGTGATTCACAATCACACGACAAACTTTGAATTAGTTCTGTGGTTGCATCATGCGAGGCGTAATATCCATCCCGTGTTTGCCAGCAGGGGGGAGGGGGCACATTGCTTTAGGGTGAGGGTGCAGACCGGGAGACTGTGGGACACAGAAAACTGAATCCTGACAAATACATTCAAATAATGACAAGCACAGAACAACTTTCAGTGTGTGAATAAGTCTGCTTCGCTCGATCTCCGAGAATCGAACCCTCCACGGAGGAATTTTCTAAAATGACGCTCCTCCCTTTCACCCCACAACTCCCCTGCTCGGTTCATGTTATCCTCAGAATGGGAGGGGGGGGGGGGGGGGGGGTGCTTGAATATCAGTGGAGGAATCCGGTGCAGCATGCAGATCAACAGCAGACTCTTTAGCATATCTAATGGACCTGAAGCTCTATAATCCTTGCGCTGTGATGGATCCATCCCCGCCGGCCCAATAAGTGCTTACGGCTGTATTTAGTGATGAGTGAGTTTAATCATAATTCCAGACATGAGTAGGTTTCACTGCGGCGCACTGAGTAGCTGCAGCCCCTCGTCTGTTGTCTTCTTCTCTCCCCTTCCCTCCTCATTAAGTTTTATCCAGATCAGGAACTGACATGCCGTCAATTTAGCCGAGTTCCTTCTGTCATCGTTCGTTTCAGAACAGAGTTTGTTTCCGTGGCTAAATTTTTGTCAAATTTTAAATCTGATTTAATGGGCTTAATTAGGACTTTAAAGACTGAGGCAAAAATATATCATCTTGTCGCGGGGGGGTGGGGGGGGGTGTTAGTTCTTGAAAGATTGAGACTGAGACGATGAAAGGAGTTTTCAAATTTAAGTTTGTTTGCGTGCTTAAAATTAGGCAGAGTTTTACACCGGGTGCCACTCATGGCGCCACCCTCGGCCTTTATCCGGGCTTAGGACCGCCCATGCTAACTCCTGCTAACCCTATGAGGCCGTGCTGTCGAGAAACAATCAACCCGACTCTCTCCCTGTGAAATGCATCCCTTCAGTTCTCTCTCATCTTGTCCGTTTCCACCCCTCGTTCAGAGGTACTTAACCCCCCAGCCTCTTGTTCTCGTGTTTTACGCTGAGAATAAACTGCGTATACTTGCAAAAGACAGTAATCGTCTTGTCTTTTCTAATGTTGTTTCAGAAATGTATCAGAAGAAGCAGGATTAGGGCTGTCGGGAGGGGGGGGGGGGGGGGGGGTAGAGGGCGAAGGGAGGAGCAGGTTGCCGGAAGGCTCTGCTCGGTGGCTGGCCTTGTCAAATTGATTGATGAGAAAAGCCAGCATGTGTGAGTTCATCCTCCTCCCGGCTGCGCCGATGCCCCGGCCGGGGTCTAACGCGTCTGTGGCGGTGACGGCGGGAGTGGCTGTCATCACGCCGCAAAGGTGTCAAGAAGGAGATCAGTCCTCTGCACATCGCGCCAAATGAGATCGGGCACGGACCGACACGTGTCCTACAATGTCGTGTAAGTGCACAGACGTTTTCTAGGGCTTGATTGAACAGAGGCTCTGCTGGATGCTCTGGCAGAGAGCAACAGGAAAAGTCCTGCTTCCTGTATCTCTGACATTGAAGTCTGAAAAGGAACCAAGCTTATTGAAGTCATCCGAAGGCCTCGTATCTTAATCTCAAGACTAAAGAGAGAGAGAGAGAGCAAGGCCTTGCTTTTATAATGAATGCAGTGGAAAATGTTCTTAGAATTCATTCATGGTGAAAAAGGAAAAAAATAAAAGGTTCAAATTGTATTGTCAGCATCGCACTGAGAGGGAAAGGAGAAAGAATGCGTCATTTTATTTTCTTATGCGCTGCAATAACACGGGAAGTCTGTTGAGTTTGTCATATTGAGATTCCAGATCCTGTATTGTGGGTGCTTTTTAATAATTTACTGAGATAAGAATATTTGACACGTAGAACCCTGTTTGGACTTTATGTGGAAAAGGGCAAAGTGCGAAATCTTCATGCACTGAATGAAAACCGCATCATGGCTTCTGTTAATCTAAACCCAAACCCCAGCGCTCAGCCTCGAGGCCGGTCCTGCCACTATTGATTAATGAATGAGCGAGATCTTTAGAGCTTGTGCCGGATCTCGAGGGAGCAACAAATAAAGGCGCACGGCATTTTCTTCATCAGTGCTTGTTTATCCTGGGAATGCTGAGTGATGTGTGGACGAGGGGAAGTCAGTCTCAACACTGCCTTGCTTGACACAAAGACTTGCTCCACATGGAGATAGACCGGCCAATAAATTGTATGTATGTCTGGTAAAAAAACAAACAATGTGTGTGTATATATTTATATATATATATATTAGGGGTGTAACGGTACGCTAAAATGTCATTTCGGTTCGTTTTCGGTGTCTGTTAGACGTACGATTCAGAGCACCAATAAAATCCATGTGGCCAACACCATCAAAGGCACTTAATCTCGCGCTAGCAACGCTGCAAATAGCCTTCTGTTCCTTACTGCAACAGGAAGGAGAAAGCAAAGCCCCCCCCCCCCCCGTGAGACCTCATTCAGCAGGACAGAGGGACGGACATTTCATCAAACATGCATCCGCTTTCAGCTCCATTTCTGCACAGATGAAAGGCTATTTCTTTCTCCTGCCTTCCTCTTTGAAGACGACGTTAATATGCATCGTGCTGTTGCTACTGGGACGACGCATGGCAGAACAAACAATGCGACTTCACCTCAGGAGCAAATCAAACTCCTCCTGCTTGCTTTACACTGCAGGTCTTTCTGTTCTCATCCCCTGTTCGTCCCCTCTCGAGTGGCACCGATTAATTGACTGGCATCAAAGCAGAGCTGCCGACTTGTTATTTATTGTTACCCCCCCCCCAGCAGCAGTAATACAGAACGTGTGATGACTGGGTAAACAAATACTTGACATGCAAAAATGCATGTATGACTGGATGATACTTTCAAAGTTTCTTCTTTCAGTTGTTTGATTGATGCCCAAGCTGGATTTGTCCTCTCTGACAGCTAACGTTGCGAATTACTGGTGGCCAACTTTTGGATGTTTATCAGAAGGTCGTTGGTTTGAATCAATATCTCCTGCAGTCTACGGGTCGAAGTGTCCCTTGGGCATCCGCTGAATGATGCCTCGAGACTCATTATACTTTCACAACACAGTATTTCTACTTCATTGTGAATCCCTTTGCTTTGTTATATGAGTACTTTTACTGCATAATATTTGATTGGATAAAACTGTTAAGGTGATTCTTCTTTTTTTTGTAAAATAAACTTCTCATTTTATTAGTGTATGAGTTACAGTAACAAAATACTAAGTGTATACAGTATGAGCCACACTGCTAACTCTATATCACATTACTCTAAATAAACCCACTAAATTAATAATTACATGAACATATCTTATTAGTTTGGAAAAGCAAATCCGGTATGATATAATCAGCTCCTTTGCTATTGTATGTAGGGAAGCGCTGAAGTAGCAGTGGTTCCATTGGGATGTCTGCGCTGACTCAGGCATGCACACGAAACAAAAACCCTGCTGCTTTTGTGAACACTAAAATAAAAAATGGCGGACTCCTACACAGCGTATGAAGAGCAGAGTTCTTTCTGTCGTGGCGAAGTTGACCTTCGCACGCCTGACGTTCTCTCACGGCAGCTGGAAACACGTTGCAGTATTCGCTTCACGCAGTCTAATTGTCATTAGTGTTGTGCAGATTACTCCGTCTGGAAAATCGATCTGCTGCATTGAATTAGGTGAATGCATCAATGAACTGCAGTCACACCAAATCAATCTCTTTAAGATGCTAATGATTATGCAAAAAAAGAAAGAAGACGAAGCATGAAAGTATTCTGCTGAGAGTCTAACACTAATGGATACTCGAATTATAATAAGCTAACTAATACATATATGTGTGATTTTAGTAAGTAAAGAGTTCTGCAAAAGCTGCAATGTGTTCCAAAGCGTGACTCGCATTATAATTTATCTTCATAAATCCTTCCTGTCGCCATCGGGGGAATTCAAACCGGCATGAATTCAAGCTTCCTCAAGCCTTCAGCACACTGTACGAAGTTAAGTGCATTTCTAGAGCCTTTGCATAAACAACTGCAAGCGTAAACCTTTTTTTTTTTTTTTAAAGGTGCAAGTCAGGTATAAATTAATCATTTCACTAGCTGATAGCAATGCGTAAATATGGCTCAGACATTTTGCAAGAATTTAAATTGTCAGCATTTTTTGTTTTACGACTCTATTCTTTCACATTCGTGCTCTACTGGTTGCAAAAGCAGTTCATCAAGCGAGAAGTCAAGCACGATGTGTTGATTTGACACTCATTTGTCGAGCGCCGACCGGCTGCATTTCACCACTTGTACTCTTTTTCTCACTCTTGACATTTAAAATAATTTTCCAGAGTGGCTCGATAAGAGTTTGACAGAGTATCAGGAAGACGTAAACGTATTCGTGTGAATAAAATCTGAAGTCTGAGCGCGCCGAGGACTTCTGGCAAAGTTCATGTGCATTCCAGCGACCAGACGCAGAACTGGCAGCACAAGGAGAGGCTTTCTGTGACGAACCGCATATCTGTCACATCCACTTCCTCTGTGCGAGACAGGGGGGGGGGTCATCCGCATGGCTGGCTAAAGCAGCTCTCAAAGGCGGCTCTGTCAAAAGTTCTCGGTAAGCTGCAAGCCAGCATTGAAATTTCACTGAGTTTTATTTATTTAGAAAGAAAAACGTAGATTCATGCTGTGAAGGATGATCTGGAAAGTGGGTCACTGGAAATGTCCGATTGTGCGGATTCCATGAAGGGGAAAATGATTACAGGACGCTGGTTTTGAATGGAAGAGTTTAACAATTTAAACATTAACTTTGCTTTTCTGTTTATGTATTTATTATTATTCAATAACAGCATATGGAGAAACAGTTTCTGGCTTCTAGGGAATTTCATGCAGAGCAAGAAAAAATTAAAAACTCTTTTTCTTTTTTTAAATGAAAAACCTTTTTGACTGACTTTCATGATCTTAATCGAGTTAATTAGTGGCCTCGCCATGACCAGATATTGTCAGTGAGCAATAATGAAAGTGAAAATGTACGGTTTCCATGACTTTCAGCGCTCATATTTTTACAGTCTCTGAAAGATACCTAAATTACAAGAAAATATAAAAAAATCAAGATATCCAAAAGATATTCATGTCCATGTCTCCATTACACTAAAATGGATTTTACTTTTGAAGATTAAACGATCCTCAGGAGGCCTTTAAACCAGACATAAATGGTGCAGCACTTGTGATCGGTGTTTTAAGTCACTCTTGGAAATCTCCCACCTTTTCTGTGTCGTTCTTTTTTTCCATTGTAAACCTTTGAAGGCCTCCATGGGCCGATGCCAGCTGAATCAGAGGAAAGCACTTGTCCTGCTGTCTATATTCACCTTGGATGATATAGCCACATCCAAATTGCTCCCAGTGGCTGTTCCACTGGTTTACAAGTGATGATGTGAATGGTTGCTGCTCCTAAAGAGCAAGTGGAGCCTGTGGAAGAGGAGTAGGACGAAGAAACGCGACTCTAACAGGATTTGGCTGCTTTTCCTGGCTGGCCTCAGCAGGCAGCGGAGCCCGCAGCTTCAGCGTTGCCAAATGGATGAGATACATGTTGAAAGGTACAGTGAGCTACAAGTGTCACGTGTTTTAAGGTCATGTGCGTGGGGCATGGAATCATGAGTGGGCCCACCCACTCGAGTAGCTGTGACATTAAAAATCCTAAAACAATGGCTAAAAACTGCCTTTACAAAAAAAATAAAAAGACACATATTCAGCCTTACAGCAACAGGCAGAAAACCAAGTCTGTAGCAGTTGGATTATCCAGACAGCAAATAGGACGTCCTTTGCTTGCTCAGAAAACAGCAGTATACATTTATATATTTGGTGTTTATATATCCTCGTATTTATGCTGGCTGTTATATTTTCGTTTTTTATTGCTGTTTTAATGATGTTTATGCTGTTCGATGGAATGCACAGTTGTGCTCTATCGACATTGCTATAATGAAGGTATGTATATATATTTTTTTTCCAACTTTTGCAAAAAAAAAACTGCAGCAAGCTTGTCAGAATGAGGGAATGGAAACAGAGCGAGAGACTTGAGGGAACAGGAACAAGAGACACGTGATATAAATTGTGGAATTAAAGTACCTTTGACAGAAAAAAACTCCCCTCCTGCATCCAAACACATCCTGCAAAATACTTCTACATCCTGATGCGCCACTCGACCGCGGTGACATCATCCCTTAACTCGGAGGACCGCGCCTAATGAAGCAGACCGTACATGGCTCGCCACCCATAGCGCCCCACGGTAATTGATTGAAAGCCAATCGGCAGAGGTTAATGCATTCTGTTTCAGCAAAGCAGCATATAAAGCATGTAAAACGTCTGTAAAAACGCACAACCGGTACAATATCCTCCATACAATTTAGTTTCATCCATTCACGTAAAAAATATCCCAAGATAATACATAGAACATTTCATTAATCAATCAAAACGATGGCAGGAGGACAAAAAGAAATGCGAGGGAGAAGCAATGGAAGAGAGAGATGCTCCAAAAAGGCCAGATGGCAGAGAGGGAGGGGGTTCAGATGGAGTCCTGGGTCGCAGAGCAGATGGGAGCATGAGAGGCCTCATAAAATCATATTAGCACCTGCGTTAGCATCGTCACGATCACAAGAAGCACACAAGCCTTGGAGCGTCTCATCCAGCATTAGATGCTGGACTGCTCCATTGCAGGGAGGGGCAGATGTGGGAGGGGCTTGGTCGTTTACTCACTCTTGTTGGTGGGGCATCTCGAGACAAGGAAACTCCACGGTGTTCAATCAGCAGCTCAGGCAACAGTGGACTCAGAGTAATTTGGCAGGGCGCTGGGTGGCAGCTGGATGCAAGCATCGATCGTAATTCAGGAGTCTGCTGGCCGTGTTCAAACAAGCCAAACTACATGGTCGTGTCCACGGTTATCGTTTTGCTCCTTAAATGGCACGCTTTATTAACGCAATCAGAGCGACACCCCCCCCTTTTCCCTTTATAAGCCAGATGTACCTGTACATGCTCCTCATTTCAAACAGCAACACTTTTAATCGTCACCCAGCAAAGACGTCTCCCTGGCCGGTGGACCCTCTGCTCCCTCTATTTCCCAGGATGCTGCTGGACTGCAAATGAGCAAAGTCGGCCATACTTGGCTGCAGAAGAGGATGATTGTTCCACATTCCTGTGTGTATGTGTGTGTGTGTAACAAGTGCAGTGATTCATGCAATCACAATATTCCAATTTGGTCGGGGCATGCATGTTGTCATTCAGCTTGCTGATGAGACTGAGCTGAGTGAACAGCAATTTAACTTCACTCATTCTTTACATCTCCAACACAATTTCTCAAAATATATAATGTTAATTATGACCCTGTGCTTTTCTACATATTTTCGACATAAAAATAAGAATTGCACTTTCAACGGAAACAAGACCGCAAGGGCTTTTTGAAATGCTCCTCTTAGACAGGATGTTTGACTGTATTTGTACTGTGATACATGCTACTGTGTGACTGTACTTGTACTCCAACATTCTATCTAATAGATATATTCATCATCATCAAATGAAAATAAACTGATGATAATGGTGCTGATATTCCGGTGAAGATGGCACCTCGCATTCTTATTTAAAATGGATTTGTGGATACCACAAACAGCTGCGGGTGAATTCTAATCAACATTGTTCTGACAAAAATATTCCTGTGATGAATAATAATACATGTTCACAAAAAGAACTCTGAATGAGTTTGGCAACCGAGCACAAACAGAACAAAAAAAAAAAAGGGTAGGATGCCGCTGGAGGAAATGTTTGAGAGCAAAGAGTCATGAATAATTGAAGAGGTTTTTTGAAATATTCAACATCAGCTCGCTGACTTGAAGGTCACCTCCCGGTTTTGATGATTGTGCCTCGTCAAGGAGGAAATTAAGTTATCACTCATTGATTAACTGTGGCACAGCGATTGTTGTCAGGCAGTCGCTGTGCTCGTCCCACAGACCGATGCCAGATGTCGGTGTAAACACGTAAAAGTAGCAAGCACACTGAAAAGAGTAGAACCCAAACTAAGGCGCGGGGGCCATATGTGGCCCATTGGCCTTTTTAATCTGGCCCGCCAAACTTGTCCAAATGATATCATTAAATGAAATTTTATTCTAATCAAACCTCATTCATTTGACCTTTTCCCCTGTAATGCTACATGTAAAAGGCCAAATCCTGACTTAAAAAGGACGTTTTATTCAACAAATTTTACAAGTTCACTATCGGTCTTAAAATTTCATGGTATTTGGGGAGTGTCGGGCTTTTGTGAATTTCAGATGGCTTTTTTCTGATGTGACAAAATCAACAGTGAAGTTAGAATGATGTGTTCGCCAGAGGAGCAGAGAGTTTCATCTCACTTCTACTTCTCAGTTTGTAATCGAGGTGAAGTATTTGCCAGCAAGGACGCAGTGGATGGCCAGCTGTCAGTTATATGCCATGCATTCTGTTACTGTCTGACTGCTCAGCCTGGATTAAACGGTAATCCCCTTCGATGTATTATTTCTTGAACAAACAAAGGACAATGTGAAGGCTAGTCTTGCTACTATGACAACAGCATCAGTCTCAATGATGCTGGGACAGGACCAGTGTTTGGACACCAAAAACACGGCGCACCATTGAGCATCTGATTTGAGTCTCAGAGGAACGTTTTCCGAGCCCTCTCCCCTCGGCTGCATTTTGCTCACTCCTCACAGGAATAATTAATCTACCATTTTACGCTGTGACATTTCAGTAGCGCTCTTTATAAACACATTAATCACATTGCAGTGTGATGCGGCACTGTGCCTGATCCTTGACAGGGAATTGGCTAACAACAGCGCATCAAGTGGGAAACGTGTACTCTTTGTGCCATGCAGGCGTTAACAGGTTTTTTCAGGACCTCAAGAACATGGGTGAAATATATAGATGTCCAAAATATCAGAATCAGAATACTTTTATTGATCCCAGAGGGAAATTATTTGTTCATATTATCTGATACTTCCAAGTTGGTGTGTTTTGAAACTGTCTTTTACATTTGCAATGTAATGCAATGCTTTTGTCTCAGCTGGCGTCGCAGCCCCCGGGATCTGAGGGGACGCATTTGCGTCTGGCTCGTATCACGTAGCCCAACTGGGTTCAAATTGAATTGAGCTACCGTTCAATGCGATTAATGATGGGTTGCTTGCGTGTCTTCTGAGGGCATAGGGTGCGGCAATCTCTCCAGTCCTCAGACGGTAATACCGAAGCACCCATGCCGGGTCAGAGCGGCGGGCGTGCAATTAACGCCAATCAGTAGTTTGGAATTTAATTATTTCAGTGTTCCCACTGAGCATTAAATATAGTTTTACATAACTAAATCAAAATCACCTGAGCGATCGTCTCTGTATTAATCGATCCAGTCCTTGCTGTTCCACCACCTGGCGTGGAAGCAAAGAAATCCCCCGTTTTGAATTAGGATGTGGGCTCAAGCTGGCTGGGATTTTAACACTCTGGTGAAGAGTAATCCGAGTACCAGGTTGCTGAAATTGTCTCGGTGTATGCTAAATGGGTTTACAGTAGCTTTGGCTTTCCAAAATAAAATCAAGCGTAATTTAAAAGACAGCAGTGAAGAATAAAATGCTTAAAACTAATATTAAAAAAGTGAAATTAGGGCACAATAGATAGATCATTTGTAGTAATATATTACTCTTTGAACTGATTAGTGATGGATGTCCAGGAGGAGGCCGGAGCACTTTATTTCAATGACTGTGGTACCGTTTAGAACGCGCTCGTTGTATTTGGTAGTGCTCCCTCCCTCGTGAACCTTTCTGAGCTCACTGCGTGCGCACATCACAAGTTAATCTTTCTCAAATAAAAAATATTTGCATCCAGTATCGTGCCACCTGCATGACGCTGGATGCAAATATTTGCAGAGGATTTCAACTCTGTTGCCAGCTGTCAAGTGTTTGCAGGGCTCGCATCCGTCAGCCGTCGTTCTGTAATAAGCTGCTGGCACATTCCACACATTCCACAGCTATGATCAGGGCGAGCACGCAATTGTAGTATCGGTATCTCAATAATACAGGAAGAGGTGCAGGCTCGAAACCTGTTGCGGGGGGGGGGGGGGTACCCTTTGTGTCCCATGATAATATCATGCAGAACGTCATTACTCCACAATCCGGATGATCTTACAGCTGCCGGTTCTTTTACCGCCGCTCGATGGCTCATTTCGGCTCGTATCTCATTACATGTACTAATATATTTCTCTGCCGGAGACATAATGGGATGAGTGAAGTACATGGAAGTGCAGCATGACATTAAGCATAATGAGAAATCTCCTCCGCGTTGATATGTAACATATCACGTATTCTGTGAATTTCGCCTAAAGATTGCAGAAGCCTGATAAAATGTCCCACAAAATCATAGCAGAGAGAGAGAGAGAGAGAGAGAGAGAGAGAGAGAGAGCGAGAGAGAGCGCTTCTGCCATAGTACCCACTGAAGAAGGTATCGCGATGACGTCTGGTGATGCAGCTGGTGCTTACTGAACTGCATAGGTACTCTTACTCCACCGGAGAACTGCACCAGTGTTCCTCAGCAACTCTATCCAAGAAGAGCCCTGCTCTTATCAAAGTGGCGATTGGAGTGTTCCCTGGGTGGCGTAGCGGTTTCAGATGACTCGCTGCTAGTTGATGATGCAATTACACCCGGCCCCTGAAGAGGCGGCCCCTGATGAAGCACAGGCGTACCGTGGAAATTACTGCAGCAAAGTCGATAATGAAATCTGGGAATGCGCAGTTAGCATATGCCATTTGATGATACAAGGTGAAGATTTTTAAAATGTACTTTTAGCAATCTAAATATACGGGCTAACAATTAAAAGAGTAATTACCATCTTCTAATTAGATTTTCAGTCTTGGAAAGCTTGAGATGATTCATATAGGAATATTACTGCACATTTCCATGCTGAAATTAAGACAATTATTTCTCGCCATCTGTTGCCGACTGCAAGTACGCGCATACAAAATACAGACACTCGTTTAAGAATCCATCGGAATTCAGTTCAGAACTGAAGAAGCCTCGTGGAGGAGAGGTGAAACATCTTCGGTTCTGTTCGCAGTTTCTGCCTGTTAAAGGGCACTTTTTTTCCTTGCCTCCATCGCCATTGTGCTTTCCCTTGTGACAATTCAAATATAAATACAAAACAAAATATAGTATAATGATGTGATGAGCGTGAAATCTTAATATGTTTTTAATTTTATTGCTTCAAAATATTGCGTTGCAGTTACATGTGTTTTGGTACTGAATTGCAAGAGGTATCGTTATGTTTGCATAATTTCTGTGAGGGCAAGGGGTGATATTTAACAAGTTTTTTTTTACTTCTTCCCACTCCTTTTTGAGCAGTACTATTGTATTACTTTTTGATTTTGTACTGTGAGTCTGTGACTGTTCAAAATGCACACATACATATTTTCTGCACTACACATTTGTTACATATCTAAAAAACAACATCAATTCTTCTAACCTCGAGAGCATGTCCAACAGCGTTTCACTGCCGTGCTGCATGTTTACGTGACGAATAAGCTTGACTTGAACACAGGAGCGTTTGCTCCTTATCTTTATTGCACATGGTGAAGCAGAACAAATTGCAGCTGTCAATCACAATGTTATCTTGCGTCTGTCAGAAAAGCGTTCCGCACAAAACAAACAAAAAAGAAAAAAAGGCAACAACAACAAAAATCAACTCCATCCAACTTCAGCTATACGTCTGATTCAACCACAGAAAATGGTGATCTCAGGAGTGGTTGCAGCATGGTCATAACATGGCTTGTTACTAGTGTAATAACGCGGTGAATTGCCTTCGCTGGGCACCTTATTATGTGCAGCAGGTGTAGCTTGTAGTCTTTTCATGTGAAAGCAAAACGACTTCATCATAACACCCAGTGTGACAAGAATCTCAGAGGGATGGCATTATTTTTATTGCGCTGTCGGGACGTTCAAAGTAAAAAAATAAAAATAGTAATTCGGTGAAATATTCAACCTGATTTATTTCGCTGATATAAATCAATGCATCATTTTATGATTCCCTTGAGTTGTTGGTTCTGGGATTTTATTTCATGTCATAAATGTAAAGAAAGTAAACATTTATATCGGCGTGCTAATTCTATGAGCCGTGCAGGAGAGCTGACTCACGTCAGGATGCTCCTGACCGGTAGGGGGCCCATGTCGCCTTGTGGTCGCTAGCAATCGTAGCACAAAAGTAAATTACTGCCTCACCAAACCAACACCAATATATTTAGGGACTTCTAGTTTGTTGCCTCCCCGCGACGGGGCATTCCCCAAACCGTATTTGCAAATTGGGTATAAACTAACTGAATCTAAAAGCCATAAAATGTCATGAATTAAGATGCAGCATCAAAGGAAAATCCAAGGATCAAGGTGTTGTTGTTTTTAAGAACATCCATTCAGTATACGAGCCTCTCCGGTCCAGCCTCGGCGTGGGCATTGAATAAATCTCAGCGAGGGTGCACGTCTGTAATGACGGTGTTAATGGGCTTCACACACACACACACACACAGGTGAAGTACTGCAGAGTGCTAATAAAATGCAGCACTCCAGCCAGACTGCTGAGCGCCGGCCCTGCTGGCTGCTTCACGACACAATCATTCATTGCTGTGTAGCAAGAAGTCCCGTGCAATAAGAGAGGCATAAATCCAGGCTGGAATCTCTGATAGCATCCGAATGGCCCTTTAAACAACCGGCACGGCCGCCACCATGACTCTATCAGAGCAGTGGATCGTCTATCGGGAAAGGCGCGAGCCTCCCGTCCAACCATTGATAAAAAAAAACAAAGGCATGCAGTCCTGGAAGATTACGTGGAAGGACATTTTCATCATTTTCCTTCTCATTTATAGGTGTAAATACATGATGGAATAGATTGCCTCGTCTCTCTGAGTGGAGGATTTGTCAACGTTAAACCGGATGAGGACCTGGGAAGGTGTAACTCATGCAGATGTGTGTTGCAGCAGATGACAAAGTACTTTAATGTTCTGCGTATCATCATCACAGATGCATTCAGCTCCCATCCGTCAGTGTTTGCTTGCACATTGCACACTTTTCAAGAGGGTTGCAGATGTTGCAGGCTTTGAGACCATCTCAGAATTTGTTCTGAAGCACTTTATTATTCTGTTGTATAGCATGTAATTATTTAATTACTGCAAATGTCATGAAGGTACACAAGTGGGAAAAAAAGTGAAATGACTCTATCATGGTAAATTGCAACTCAGGCTGCTCTGATCATTGAGTGAAACTGCGTTGCTGTCAGTTTCGGATCGGCGACAAGTAAATCATGTAAGTGAAAGGATAAATGCAATTTGTTGTCTTCATAATATTCTTTCAGCAAACACTGAACCCAATATTTTAAAACGTCTATCAGCATTCATTTACTTACAAAGAGGACCCCCTTTAGATCTTTTTCTGCTTTTCTCCTTCTATCTCAGACCAAATAAATCCTTTGCTGTCCAATATTGTGACTGCATCAGGAATAAAACTGACTGGGAGACTTCTTGTTGCTCGGCGTTCGCACCTTTCTGTGAACCCGGTGTTCGATGCAGCCGCTGCATAAATCTCAGTGTGTCGAGCAAAGAGGTGCAGAATCAGGGAGGATTAAGGCCGACAGCCTTGCTCTCCTATTGTAGGAAGGAATAGCACACTGGTAGCACAACCTTAGCAACCAGACAAATGTCGTTGAGAATTTAGCTGTGAATAAAAAAAAAGAAGCGATGCATACTCCCCGGCGCCGCCGTGAATATTATTCAGTCTCTGTCGTCCTCTATGAACGCTGCACCAGCATGAACTTAGGCTCCTTGTGGGTGAGCCCAGGCTCGCTCAATGCCAATGAAGAAGCGATGAGAGAAACACATACAAAGAAAGATGCTCTTGATCAACACTCAGGAAACAAAGCCTACCACGTGAGTGCATGAGAGAAAAAAAAGAGCACAAAAACAAAGCGGTAACGAATTTAATTGACTTATTTGCAGCTCTACCGTCCTCCAGAGGCAAATCATGCACATTACAAGCACACTTCTCATCTGCGGTGTCTGAAGAAGCAATCGGCGATAATGCGGGCCAAGGACCTTGGAAGATGAGAGGAGGCAGGACAGAATGACTATCTCCTTCCATCGCTCACTCGTTCCCGTGCTATTGCCTTTTTTAGACTCGTCTTTCAGGTCTTAAAGAGCTGGGATCATGCATCGTTTTTCTTATTTATTCAGACCTAAATACTCAACAGCATTTGTATTAGAATAATTTATTTGTCTGGTTGCTGAGGTTGTGTTGCCAGTTCGCTATTAATCCTTCCACCAATAGGAGAGCAAGCGTGTCTCAATCCTCCCTGATTCTGGAATCTATCGGTGAAATTGACACGCAAAGGTTGCTGAAATTAAAGAATTCCATAATCCTGCCTATGGATATAGGCAGATAATGTGAGTCACCATGCATCATGCTTTGCAGGGTCTATGAGATTCAGCATCGAATTAAAGATAACAAATTCAAATTGTAACTTCATAGCTGCAGGTCATAGAAAAGACAACGTGCAATGGAGGCAGCAGCAGCAGACGCAACTGAAAGTAGATGCATCATATAAATCTCTATAGTACAGTGGCTCAGCAACAAAAGACAGAGGAGGGAGGCTTGATCGAGCAGCATGGGAAGTGCCTCCCATCGTTATTGTAGCTCGATAGTGTAATTGTGCACTTATGCCTTCATATCACATGCACGACCTTGTCAGTGAACAATTACACAGAAGACCTTTTGTAAGCTCTCACCGTTTTCGTTTTTGCAGACATTTCAGCAGCGAGAGGTGCAACTTCTAATTTCCTTGACCTGCTATTCATTAGCAAGTCATTGCTGCTAAGTAGCACTTGTCATGAATGCATTTGACTTTGTTATCTGTAATGATCTTTTATTGCTGCGATTTGTCAAGGAGCTGCTTTGGGCACTCGCTGGCCTCAGGCCCGTCAGGCGGGTTTGTCCCCGTCCTCGCCGCTGTCCTGCTTCGACTCATTTGTGGCTCTGCTGCGCCCACCCGCAAACGTGGACGAGCACATCCAGCGCTCGGTGCAACATCCATCACTTTGATTGGCTCCCTGGTGAAAAGTCAGTTTGAGAACCTCGGCATGTATTTGGTTCTGCATCCTTTCATCCGTGGTATATTTTCCGCTGACATATTTGCAACGGTGTTTTGATTTGTTTCAATCAATGCCAAACTTAATTGGAACTTGTCTTCAAGTTTCGAGAATTTTTTCACCCCCCAAAAAATATAAATCCCCAAAATCCTTGAATTATATTGGCTTAAGTCTGTTGATATGGAAGCATGATAACAGGCTGGCACGCTTCAAACGGCTTTTCTCTCCGCCCTTGTGTCTGAATATTTCAATGTTGAATGTTCACAACTTCGGCAACACATGCATTGACAATTCAGCCAGTGCCTTCGTTCCCATCTTTCTTTTTCGGCTGCTCGTTTCCTCTTATTAAAGCGCGTCTGTTTGTTAAGATTATTTACTTACAACTTCCTCCAGGGCTCAGTTCTCTGAAGTGAAATTGATGTTAATGGCTGCCGTTTGGGATCCCTCGCCCAATGAAAAGATGTTTAGAGGAAGAGCGAGGGTGCATGAACACATTCCTTTATTTTCTGAAGTGCATATGGATTAGACAGCTCTCCGGTCCCCTGCAGCTATCTAACACTGCCAAATCATTGTGTGTTTCTAAGACTGGTTATAGGATGAGAAGATACAGGGATGCATGCCTCAGGAAAAAACAAGCTGTGTTTTTGGCCATTAGCTTCAGTCTGTTATTGCCTGTCACCGATTCAGATAAGCTTTGATGGAGCGCCATGACCAAAAACACAATTAGTGTTGCAGAGAAGTAGAGAGAAACGGGTGCTGCAATACAGAAGATAAATCATGTAGAGCAGCAGCCCCATCTTCTGTCTCGGGCAGGGAACGGCAGTGCCACTTATCTTCATCACGTGGACAGAAACACAGCTGCCAGGGAATGAAACAGGGAAAAGGTGTGTGTCAGTTCGGTTTACAAGATCCATGAATCAAACGCGGGTCGATTCCGCATCATTCCAGTCGGGCGCCGTGGCAGGACCATGAATCGCATGATGGTAGGTCATCGTGTGGCTCGCGTCCGTCTCACGTTGTGAATGCGATCGCTTTAATGTGTGCTGTGCCTTCAAACTATTTTAATTATTACAATTTGCCAGATGAAAGTGTTTTGGATCATTCAGCTTGCACCTGACCAGATGTGGTGGACCAGGAAGTGACAAAGATTAGCACGAGTGAAGTTAGAAAGGCAATGAAGAGGATGAAGAATGGGAAGGCAGGTCTGTGGAGGTCTAGGAGAGGTAGCTGTGAAGTTTTTAACGGGGTTGTTTAATACAATGTAA
>NC_090906.1:12867495-12902019 GCF_040956055.1 Brachionichthys hirsutus | reverse complement strand
ATATATGGATCTGTCATCAGGATTAAAGTGTTCCCATTGAGGGAATCGGCTTGGTGTGTTGTGGAAGCGTTGGGGGGGGGGGGGGGGGGGGGGGGGTTACAGCAAGATTCAGGAAGAACGGAGGGACGAAAAACATGTTGAATAGAAATGAGGATTTTCATTTCATGTGACAGCGTGATGAAGATATTCCAGAAGACCTCCGTGTCCCTGCGTGTGCGTTCAGTATGTAATGTGTGTCCCTCCCGGCGCTCACGCAAATGTTTAATCTTTTCCTCCGCTAATACTCCCTCTCTCTCTCTCTCTTTCTCTCACCCACTTCTCGAGAAGTGAAAACCCAACTTTGGGGTATAGATGCAAAATTGGAGGTCGTTAACTGCCGTCATGCGTGCATCGACTAAAACAATCCACTGGGTGAAAATATCCGCGGAAAATTTTTGCACTTTTCCTAATTACTCTTAATGTGCGCGCTAATGGGCTAATGGGCTAATGGGCTAATGGGCTCTGGCGGATGGATGGCCTCGGGAAATCAGTGAACATAATGACCAGTCACTAATGAACGCTCCAAACATCAATGATGATACTCAGGGGTCGTTCCCCCCCCCCTCCAGTCCATTGGCGCCTGTGAGCGACTCAGCGACACGTCAGAGGAATCTGTCGTTTTGCGGCTCAGGCGAAGAGAATCTCCACATTCCCACTTCGGGAAACGGAGTCAGGAATAAAGTGCCTCAAAACTCAAGCTTAATCCTCATGGATCCTCTTTGGCATCCGGTTGAAAGACTTCCGCCTCTTCAAACACGTGCATGGGGGATTACGGTGGCTTTCTGCACCGCTACTGTGCATCAGGGCCCTTGAACAGCATCCAGAAAGGGAAGAGGGAGAAATGAAGGTGGGGTACTGTGTGGGGTTCCCCCCCCTGTTATCCCGGTTTCCTGGTAGCAGGCGCTCTATAACGTCGACAGTGCCATTTCGGAGGGGGGGGGTATACTTCCTCTGCATTTGTTACATGACATTTTATATGACATTGTTCTTGCCTGGAGAATCAGAGACATCTTGCTTTACTATTTAATTTAGAACGCTGATATGTTGAATGTTGATAAATTACTGTTGGTTTGTGCGTTGGAGTTTGTTAAAAGCGTGTTGGCGGTGAATCTGATGAAAACACACTTTTCTCTGAGGGTTGATGTCACTTGGACAGAAAACGAAGAAAGAGAAATCCCATTATGACGCTGCTGGGGGAGATCCCCCCCCCCAGCAGAGTAAAAAGCAAAAGAAAGAAGTTCATATTAAAGCATCGGCGCTCGCATGACTGTGGCAGAGGATGCGTCAGCCAAAGGAGAGGGGGGCGGGGGACCGTTGAGGGGGGGCTATACCTCTGAGCCAGTATCTGAGATAATGACATCAACCCAGCTCTCTCCGGAGTGTAGTTGTGTGTGACAGAAAAATAGATACGAGGTTATAATCACAGACACCACCCAGGGATGAACGGACCAGCGAAGGGAGGAGAGCGATGGAGGGAGGGGGGGGGGGGGGGGGGGGGGCCCGAGAGTGAGAGGGGGAGGCAGAGGGGGAAATGATTTGAAATAATGTCAAATAAATACATAAAGCCTGAGGCTGAGGAGTTAAGATGAAGAACTCACGCAGGCATAAGGAGACAACACACACCAAAATACGCACACGCACGCACACACACACACGCCGTAACATGCTCTCACCCTCCCAGCTGACCCGAGACTCTGATGCTGATGAGATGTTGGAGCTGTGGCCCCTGAGGAGCGAGGGGATGAAGGAGGGGAGGAGGAGGAGGAGGAGGAGGAGGAGAAACACGAGCTTCACTTCTGTTATTATGACTCCTCCCACGACTTTAATTACAAGCAGCTCTGGTGCTTTTACCACACAAACGTTAACGTTCGTTGCGAGACGACCAGCGCATCACTTTTTGTCACACGGGAAGAGCTGGAGAAGTTCTCCACGAGCTGGAAGGTCTAATCTCGCCATGTTCGTACCCCCAAACCATGTTACATGATCCGTAACGGGATACTTTGTCCTTTCTCTTGAGGAGATGTCATCTAACCTTCAGACGGCCCTCCAAATGGGGCACTTTCAGAGCCGGGATGGACGCATCAAACAAAATTCCCAGAATGCCGTTGCAAACAGAGTCAGTGTAAAAGAAAGATGGCTGCCTAAATGCAACATATTCTTTTGTTATATTCTTCTGCTGTTCTTCTCTTTATCAGGATGTAGTCAAACGGAGTTTGGGATAGTGGCTGCAGTGGGACGCCCGCATCTCGTCTTCCTGTCGGTCCTCGAACCCAAACTATTTCTCTCCACATTGTCGACATGAAGCTCACCTGAAAAGCTTCTGAATCGGATCCTTACGCTTGGAAACTGGATCTGACCTGTGAGCCTTTGGCCATTTTTGAGTCGTCTCGGTAAATCCTCGGCACCGCCGTGCGTTCCTGGTCGATCCGATCTGACGTCTGACAAACACGTGGGTGTAGGTGCGTGCTGCGCGAGCGCGAGCGTGAGCGTGAGCGTGCACCTGCGCTGGCAGAAATGGTCATCATGCGGCAAAAACGCAAAGTGAAAGTCTAGCGTTGGCCGCCCCTTCACGCCCGTCACTGTAAACAGCGGCGCCTCCGCTCAAACTGCCCCTAAGCCTCTCATTACAGCGTGGGGGACACTCCGGTTTGTCATGAGAACGCATGAGAGTCTGCACCTCATCCTCAGCTTCATGCGTACGCAGAGCCAAGCCACTGCAGCCCAAAGTGTTTGAACATGGCTATTACAGAATACATGCATTTATTTAAATGTCTAGATGTCCAAAGGGGTGGTCTTCCCTAACTGGTGTCCCCCCCCCCCCACCTTCTCCTTGTGTGCCTCCTCTTCCTCGCTGAGTAGCGGAAGAGATGTGAATCCAACATAACTCGGCTCAACGGTGTCAGCTCATACAAAATGACTCCATCCGGCTTTCATTGGACGTCTGTCATTGGACGGAGGACCGGTCTGTCTCTGTCTCTGTCCAAGCATGTCCTTGCACTGCTTCCTGCCGGTCGTCGTTTTGCCCACAATCTGATGAGGTTCTACTCATGAATGCTGATTTTTCAAGTAAGATATTGCTAGAATGCAATAGGCAGCACGGTGGCGCAGCGGTTAGTGTGTGAAGTTCTATACAGAAATCGAGTAACACATAAAATATTCCTGCAGGCACTTTAGAACGAGTGTTACTACAAACTTCCTGAACACTTAAAGAAGAAAACCAGGATTACGACAATGTTCCCGCTCAGCCTTCAGACCCGCCCCCCCAACCGAAGTACCTCCATGCAAGAATAATTGAAGGCTGTCTGTCTAAGCCCGGCTCATGCCCTCAATACCCGTCTGTCCACGGCTTTATTCACTTTTTATTTTAAGAACAGGTCAGAAGGATATGTGGCTGCAGATGTTGTTGACTTCTGGCTCTAACATCTGCCATCAGCGCACAATGCGTGCAGCGTTTGCTCAGCAGTGGTGTCATCTTTGATAACTGGGATGCAAATTGAAAACTCCATCGATGGATTCAAAAATCAGTTAAAATACACATCAGCTCTGATTCACTTTTACTTCTCGTGGTTGGTGTATAAAGATACCAAGAACAATTCTAGAACCTTTTGGTGCTGATCCAGATCACCATGTGGACGGTGTAAATCTAAATAAGAGGGGGGTGAGCTGCTTGGCGGAGGTTTGTGCTCTCTGAGTGCTTTTCTAGTTCTGTAGGTTTTGCTAATTAGGCTCGCGTGCCTTACAGGGCGGAGCTACAGATCAATCAGATCTCACACCACCAGACTGTCTCACACTTCCTTCCCCTCAGCCATACAAACCTTAAACAACAATTAAACAAACTCAACCGCACCACAATCAGGGACCTACCTTAACACCTGTGCAATTACCTCAATAACTGTGTAGTTTGTCACTGTAATAATATACTGGAGTATTATCCGTTGTGTGTATTTGTATTGTTTTGACCTGCACTGCACCCCCTTTAATTTCATTGTATCACTGTGTGTTATGACAATAAAGTACTCTTCTATTCCATATAGTGTAATACTTGTCCGTGGTTTTGCTGCGGCAGCAACCCTAACAATAAACCAGGAAGGAGAACTGAATGCAGTCGTCTCATCAAACGTGCTGCTGACTCACCTGGACACCTGATTCCAGCCCTCAGAACAACATTAACTTGAGCGCCACTAATTACAAATGAAGGTCGACCAACTCGACCTTTAAAGGCTGATGACATAATAATGATAGTTTGGAGCGATGTATGAATGTCTCACGTGAGAAAATGCAGGAAGGACTTTATTAGACTGGATCAAAGTTAACAAATAATAAAATGTCTTTTTTAATAAAAAGGTTATTTACGCTGTTTGTTTTTTACTTTTCTCTGGGACTTTGACATCTGGAGATTTTGCTGTGTGAGCTGAATAGAAATCTGTTGTCGTCCCTCATCTTTGATTGAATTGGAGAGTTTTGCGAAGCAGAAATGAAAGCCTTTCATCTGTCTGCATCAGTGAATGTCAAACTCATAAATAACCGAGCGTGAACGCCGGCATCATCCGATTACCCGTATGAACTATTTAATGTGTTTGGCTTCAAATACGAGAGATCAGTTACCCCAAAGTTGATAAACGGAACAGACATGAGGGCGGCCTGTTCCACATGGATGGTGCAACAGACAGAGGAGAACTCACCCGTAATGGTGAATATTTTTCACTGACAAGGCTGCATGCATGATGCGGCCATATCTGCAGTGTGAATGTATCAGTGGAAAGAACTGCGAGGGTGGGGGGGGGGGGATCCCCCCCCCCCGCTGGCCTCAGGAACCACCTGATGAAGCGCCTGTGGCTCTGGTGGCGGTAACCAATCATTAGCCGGGTGCGCCGCTGAAACCGGGCTACTGTCAGAGACCCGGCAGTCTCCCAGCACCGCTACTATGGCAAAGACAAAGATCAGGTATAAATACAATCTGTGTCTGGGATTTATTTATAACCATAAGACTGTGTTGAGAGAAGCCATTATTGTTCATAAATAAAAACAAAAGCTGGGGTTTTTTTTTGTAGTCCATGTGTAACAGTAAACTACGTTTTTACTGCCCAGCATCGAGTTCTAGCCGAGCTCACAGGCATCGATCACTTATCGGGACATAATAAAATACCCCGGTGGGGCCACTCAGCATGGTATGTCCCGTAGAGAGGAATACAGGGAGGGGTGGAAATAGTGACAGGAGGAGGAGGAGGAGGAGGAGGAAGATGCAGTAATGTGTATGCGCCTTTAAGAGTCCCCAGGCCAGAGACGCAACGTTGGGAAAGTCGCCCAGTGCCTTTCTCATGACCCCTGAGTCGGGGACTTTTCCTTTTGGATCCTTGGGCAGAGACGGGACATCAGAGGAAACCCGGGGAAGGACAACCAAGATGTTAGCGCATCCCTAAACGGCGATGGCGTCTGACTTGGAGTCGCTGCCTTTCACTGGCTAAAGGCTGCCAGCACTCTGTGAGGACAATTCACACACACACACACACACACACACACACGTGTCCAGGCAGCTACGAGTTAATGTCACTCCTACTTTCTCACAATGTACCCCAAATCGGGATTAAAATAACACATGAATGTTTGTGCTTACTTATAAATAGTTAGTAACTCCGTGGAAGTGGGGCAGGAGTTGCAACTTGTCAGGCCGCTAATGTTAGACTGAGCATCGCCTTCAGAGGTCAGAGCAGCTTTTAAAATATGCTGCTAATACTGCACTGCTCCACATTCTTTAATCGCAGCCCTAATCCTGCGGCTGTGACTTTAATTAATGTCATATAATTACATGAAGGTGTTTACATGACACTGGGATTAATTGTAGTGGTTTTTGTAGAATCAGAATAAGAATGAAATATCAGTGCAGAGGCCAGAACCTCAGTTTGAGGTAAAGGTTTTGTCATCAACCAATTACAATGAGGTGTAAAATGTAGACATTTGGCTGCAAAGAATGAAAATGAACCAAAAAGAAATGACAAGAGTGTAGAAATAAAAGACAAATAAGAGGAAAACAAAGAAACTGGAAAGAGACATTAAAGGACACAAAAACAACAACATGAAATGATGAGACAACAACACAAGCACAAAATATATATATATATATAAAAAAGGGCACAAAATGAGTCAGAAGAAACACTAAAAGACATCAAATGACCAAAAGACAGAAGAGAAATGTCTGTAAAGTAACAACATTATCGCACTGCCAAAGAAATATTAAAGAAAGAAACACAAGCTCATAACAAAGAAGCACAGAATCATTTTAAAGATGAGAATGACTCCGATGAGACAAGCGGCTGCAGCGGCTCGGAAGCATGCGAGGTAAATAACAGGCTCAACATGAAGGCGGTGGAGGAACCACAGAAACGGTGACGCTCCGGTGACGCTCGGCGATGGCGTCCTCTGAGCTGAACCTGCTTTAATCTCAGGCTCTTGTTCACCGGACCAGTGGGTGTAAATACATCAGATTACACCGGCGGGGTCGGACAGCTCTACCATCCCAGAAAGGTACAAAATGTGCCGTTGTTTTTTTATCTCCGTGTCTGTCATCACGTATGCGCTGATAAATCCTTCAATCGCCTTCCCGAAATCAGAATTGCAGCAGTCGCTGGCGGATACAAAGGCGAGGACTGCGGCTCCAAACTGCTGTGATCCCAGCTCAAAGTGGAAAGGGGCTTCGGCGCACACCCGGTTGGTATTATTGTAAGAAATAGGCAATTAGAGATAAGGCTGGGCGAACTGCAATCCATGGCCCTTCCTGGGGAAGTGTTGCCACGGTTACAACAGGGAGTGAAACGGGAAACAAACCAACGTCAAATGGAGACTATGTCAGGAGGCCATAAAGACACGGTTGGTACAATGGGGGGGGGGGGGGGGATTAGTAACTCTTAGTGGCTCAATGTTAAAATAATACATACGGCTAAAAATAAAGCCTCCAGCCAACTCTTTCTCTTTCTGATAATCAGCTGCCCGCCCCCCCCCCCCCCCCCCCCATCCCAATGGAGGCTTTGAAGCTCTGACCTTGTTAACAACAAATGATGTTCTGTTTGGCATATCCGGAATAGAAGAGCAACGGTATGACGATCAGGGCAGCGAGAAGGCGTGGCTGATGTTTGCCATGAACGCCTGCACAATTTAGCTTTGAGATTAGCATACACGCTATCGACTGAACTCCAGTCATCTATCATTTATTGCTCAAAAATGCGATTTTTTTTCCCGTAAGAAAATACAGTGAAAATGTTATAAATTGACAGGAATAATAAATGAACACACTGAATATATGCAGATGAGTGAGGAGCTCTTAATTTGAAAATACAAATTCAGACCTTGCCTTCATGTTCCACAATCACTCATCAACTCCTCCTGACATTAAATGTGAAAACATTCTCACAAGTCTGATTTTAGAAACACAAAATAGGGTCTAATCTGGTTGCTGCGGACGTTTGCTCACTTCCTGTTTTAGCGCGCCGGGCTACGTCAGGGATTGAACGCGCGCACCGGTTTCCTGTTGCCACAGGGCTGCTATTCATGACCATTTCCTGTCTGCATCTCGACCAGGACACACCTGCGGGGCGATTGATGGCTTCGTCCTACAGGGGGGGGGGGGGGGGGGGGGTCGAGGTCGGCTGCCATTGTCCTGTCGTGCTGCCGACACCCAATCGCAGCCATGCTTGCTGTTAAAACTCCAGATTAGTCACAAGGATGTGACTAAGGAGAGTTTACTCCCTGCAAAGCCTTTAAGGTATCTGGACCCCGGTGTCACCGGGGGGGGGGGGGGGGGGGTTGGCATGTGAGGTGGAACTGCAGCGTTTCTCAGGTAATGCCCTCCCCTCGGGGTGGAACCAGCAAGCCTGAGATTGTCTTTGTCAGCTCGTGTGATTGTTTTGGCAACAGCGCATCAGAAAAAAAGCACGCACGGGCTTCAGAGAGCCCCGAGAGCGAAACGCAACAAAATCCAACGTCTCCTTCAGTTCTCAAGGGCCAAAGGGCCAAATGAGCGTCAGCCGCCTTCCTGCTGGGGCTCCCTGACTTCAACGTTTGTTACCAGAGCAGGGCCGTTCTCCAGAAGAGGCCACGGGCAGCCTAAAGGGGAATGGGGGGGTTATATTGTGTTCATGCTGATGTGTAATCCATGACCAGATTAAGATTCAATCCGATCCCTGGATTCCCGTTGACGCCCCAATCTGCCGGATTGATCAGAATAAATCTGACTTCTCCAAAACTTCTCTCCAAACATTTGCGATCCTCTAAAGTTACAGATGCCGCTGTTTAAATTATCAGCTCAAATGAATCATTTAAAGCTTCTCATTCCTGAAAACGTTTGCAAAAAATACCCAAGATGCTGCTTCCTGCCCCAATTTCTAAATCAAAGAGACGGGAAACGCGGCCGCGGCTGTGCTGCGCATGCACGGCCACCCGCGTGGAAGGAGCGCGTTCACGCGTTGCTGGAGAGAGGGATGTCTGAGCGGCGTGCGTTGCAGCAGCTGTAAAGGGATTATTCTTCCCTGGAAGACATAATCGTGCATGTGTAACACGCCTGTTTTTAATCCAAACAGGTGTTTGGCCTTTAAATCCACCCAGAAACGCACCTTTACTTTCTGGGAGATTCTCTCTGAGCAGTGATCGGTGGAATATAAACTATGGGATGTTTGGAAAGTTCGCTGATCGGCTTCGAAAAAGACGCGGATCCATAAATAGATTTACGCGTCACCTTCAGACGTTTCATTAAAATACAGGAACTGTTTGTTTGTGTTTTTTGCGTTTTCTCCTGCATAAAATACGCAACAAACATGATGAAATGAGAATTATTATTTTTTTTATAATAACTTCTGTTCCTACCTGAGAGTCCACACAGAAAGGTGAAGGACAGGAGAGTAAGTTTCCTCGAAGTGGGACGGAGCTCCATGGCAGAAACAGTTTCTACTCCTCCAAGCTTATAAACTATGAGTTCTGTTCCGCCTCGGGAAACGCTCCTCAAGTCTGTCAAGGTCCCTTCGCTCTGAAACCGGAGCCGTTAACCGGGAAGGGAAGGTGCGCCTCAGGTGAGGAGCTGCGGACGCGGCCGGTGCGCAGGAATCCTCGTTAGTATCCGCGCCTCCGGCTCTGATCCTCCGCGACGCTTCTCCTCCTCTTTACGCACAACTGCATCTGCAATTCCGTCCTTATCAAAGAGAGCGGCGACAAGAACTCTGCAAGTTGTCATCCTGTTCTCTCCTCATAGAGAGAGAGAGAGGGGGGGGGGTGAGAGACCCGCAGCGAGACAGGAGAGAGAGAGAGAGAGAGAGAGAGAGAGAGAGAGAGAGAGAGAGAGAGGAGATATGGAAACCTTGGAGGCAAGTCTTCCTCAATATTAATGAATAGTTCCTGTGAAGAGTCTGAGAACAAGAGCTCCTCTTTTGGCTTCATAACCGTATGCTTTTATTTTGAAGGCATGTAAGGCTAACATCCGTCTGAGTCTCTCCGCTTGACGCGAACACCTGTCCTCTGGTGCAGGTGTCCAAACGAGTTCTGACGCGCAGTTTGGGAAGTAAGGACAAATTAAGGATACCTTGAAATTAATTTTAATTAAGAATATTTTAGATTCATTTTAATGAGGACTATTTTAGATTTATTTTAATGAGGACTACTTTAGATTCATTTTAATGAGAACTGTTTTTGATTAAGGAGAACTCGTCAATAATCACGATTATATGGACGGACGAGGACGTTTGAAAGTTTCCCTTAAAACAGGCCGACACCTCTCATCCTCCGTGTGGGACCTCACACTGCCTTCATATAAATGGAGCGTGTTTCATCTCATTCCGGGGAGGCTTCCTACTCAAATGCAATTAGTTTCAACCTTTTGTCAGCAATAAAGCCAAATTCCGAGCCTCCATCCTTTCCTTGCGGATCTTCTGTTTCCGTCGTGTGTGCAGCGGCGCGGCTCTGAGAGCAGAAACAGGCTGGACGCATTCCCGAGGTGAGCTCACTCCCTCCCCTGATGTAAAAACATGGGCTGACCTGTCCTCTCTGAAGTGGTCAGACCCCCCCTTTATCTCATCTTCTAAGGTTGCCTCAGCAACAAGGGTGATGCTAATGCTAGAGGACTGCTCAATTATGAGAGGTGAGCGAGGGTTATTCCTGTGATTAAATCCAAAGAAGCAGGATCGGGGGGGGGTTGTGTTGTGTTGTGTTGTGTTGTGTTGTGTTGCGTTGTGTTGTGTTGTGTTGCATCCGGGCCTCCAGATGAAACAGCGTTCTGGAAAGAGCCGTCAAAACGGAGCAGTGTTCAGTTTGATGCAAACGTTTTCTGAGCGAGGCAAAAGGTTAATTCTGGATTCTGCTCATCCAAACAGAAAATAACGAGACAAACGTGACGCCTGGAGCTCAAATACGCTGCTTGTTTCAAATGAATTATCTAATGGTGTTTCCAATGTGGCCAAGTAGCTTAGAACTGGGAGCATTACTGTCATCAATCAACACGGCTGAGTAACATTTACTTTTGGAATGGATGGCAGTTCCCAACTTTTTTTTTTGGGGGGGGGGGGGGGGGGGGGGGGGGGGCTCTCTACTCTCTTTTAACTTCAATTGAAAAGCAAAAGTCAGCAGATAAGAGGTGCTGCAGGAAGTGTAAGGGAAGCATTGGGAACTCGGCCCCTCTTCTAGACACGCCCCTGGATTTATAGGGTGGAGAGTATGATTATAATTTTTAGTGTTTTTATTTTGAAGGATTCACAGGAGTGCACTGGAAATGTAAGAATATATTCCTAGAACTCACAAAGGACACATCACGAGTTTAATCTAGAGAATCTGATGCTTCGGTAACAGAACACTAACGAGGATTATTAAAATTCATTTCATGGATTGTTTCCTGTGGTTTCAACTCCGTTACACATCATCATGAACAAAAGCAAGCAGACCCATCAAATATACAGAAACAAGAATACTGAATATTTAGTTGCATTATTGATGCGTTGTTTCTACAATGTAAATAGACCAGTGAATGGTGAGATGTAACATTAATATGAATTCACTGACAGAGCAGGAGGACAGTATGCAGCGATGCCTGTTTGCCTGTTTGCCTTGTGGAATATCTAAAACATGGATTCCAGTTGCTCTCTTCAAGGCCACACATTTTGTTCCGTGTTATGAAGCTGCTGTTGGACGTGAGGCCGGATATTTGTTTCTTTCTTGAAGGCTGTCTTCCAAAAGGTCAGCGGCTTCGTCTTCCTGCTCTTCCACCATCTGTGTCTCCTGGAGAGACGCCTCTGAAGAATCCTCGTCCGTGACTCGTTTCTTTTTCATGCTTTAATCAACATTAGATTTTATTTCTCAGTGAAATTTAAGTCCCTGTTTTATCCATATAGTTTTGTTCTCTTTTTAGATATTTGTCCCCATCTAGTGGCCACATCTGGAAATTACATCTTCCATCTCTGAAGGCCTCATATTCACTGAAATATTAATTATTATATAATTAAGTTTTTTCGGAAAGCCAATTCGTAATTAATATAGACATGTTCTTCCATACCAAACAGTACTTATGAAGGATTCCAATAACCAACAGTTTGGGTTAATAATATAAATCTTTGTGCCAGACATTTTTTTCAGAACCACAGCTCTGCCTGAGCAACCTAAAAAAACAACAAAAACAAATGCAAGTCATTACATTTCGTTATTTTCTCTTTTTATTGGGACATTGCGTCATTAGTTGGACTTAAAGTAGCATATAATAAATACAATCTGTGAAAGAACAAGCGAGCAAACCAACGTCTTTCCTCTTTATTGTAATCTCAGATCGGACAAGTCGGAATGACGCCGTCTGATAATCTGTAGCTTCATCACTACTATGGTGAGGGAGAGGAGGAGGAGGGACACAACATGGATTATCAGACAAAGAGGAGCCAGTCACGGTTGAGCATCTTTTTTTCTCCTGGAGTTATTTGCCTTTATCGAGATCTTATTTGCTCTTAAGTTTCTTAAGAGGAAATAAGATGTTCCACTGTGGTGCAAGAATAGGAGGGTAAAAACGGCCAAAAATTACTTTCTACCTGCGTCTAAAACAATAAAGACCAAGTGTAATTTTCATTTGTGGAAATATAATATTGATTTTATATCAGACTTGACCTGAAAACATGCTAATGCTAACAAGAAAGCAGACTTTTGCCCATAAACCAACCTTCCTCACCGTCTCCGTGGGCGACGGTGGCTTTTGAAATGAAACTGAATGAATACTTAAGGGGATCAGTCAGGAGGGGAGGTGGAGTGAATGGACGGGGGGGGGGGGCGACCGCCGCAGGCCTCACAATCCGTTTCATTCATGTGACAGAAAAACAAACCCACAAAGCCGTCGTCGCTGCGTGGGGAGGGACGGAGAGCCCCGTTTATTTTTTGTAAACATCCAAAACGGTGACTTCCAAACAATCACACACACACACCTACGGACACACACCTACACACACACACACACACACACACACACACACACCTACGGACACACACCTACACACACACACACACACACGAGACGAAGTGCCAACCAACAAAATAGAAAATATCATATAAGTCATCTTTATATACTGTATACCCAAACAAAGGAACATTGCAAAGCCGGAATGCTGGAGAACATTGATCTTCTTAAATATATATTATAGGTAGATTTCATACACGCGTACTCGGCCTCTCTCTCTCTCTCTCTCTCACATTGCACATACGCTCAGGAATCATTTTCAGACAGAGTTCAGTTTGTTGGTGACGGATAACGTCGACCTCGAGCCGCGTTCTCACGCGCAGCCGTACATCCGCGAGCGCCGCCGCCGCCGCGCTGCCTACGGGGCGGCGTGAAGCTCTGAAGGAGGCGCAGCTTAGTTTGTAACTCGTCCTCTGTGGAGTCAAACAAGAGACAAACTCAACCCCAGAGTCCACAGCTGCAGCCAACAAGGCATACTGGTGACCAGTACTAATCATGAGCCAGTCTAAAGCAGTGCGTCCCCCACAAAGGCTCATCACGGAGCACAACCCCCCCCCCCCCCCGCCCCCCCCCAAAAAACCACACACGATGTCATGATGCCTTTACAGATCGGGCAGATCCAAAACGCAGCGCAGTGTGCAGCTAAGGGGTTGTTGGTCTGGAAATGCGCCGTGGCCAGGTGCATTGTGGGTATGCTGCCATCTGAAGACAGCTTTTCCACCCACAAAAGACACTTTCTGCACGGCATTGGCAAACACACGGTTAATGCGCGGTGGCGTCCCTCCCAACAGCCCGGTCAGGCACGCGTGGACCGTCCATCGGTTACCCTCAGATGCTCCGTGAACTAGAGGGAAGGCAGTAAATCCCCACTACGGTGCCCCCTGCTGGCCTGGCAGAGGTAGACGGATGATACCGCAGTGGTCACCATGCCAACCCCACACTCCCCGATGAGGCGATGTTTATCTACACAAGACGAGCAGCAGAAACCGTCGTAGTGCACGTTGGTTTGCACGTTTCACATTCCCGTTAACCCCGTGCGACGGACACCGGTAGTCTTTTTTAGAGCCTTTCACGCATCCACACGTCACGACAGACAGAATCGGCCACCGTCACCGTACCGGCTGTGAAGTCGGGTCCGGATACCTCCGGTCAGCGCGGGCCTGAAACACCGAGCGCAGCTACGATGCTTCTTGGTTGTTGTATTTCAGGGAATAGCCGACGGCAGTCTCAAGGCACTCCACCAGGGAGCCGGCGGAGAGGAAGTCCAGCTCCACCTCAATAAACTTTATGCAAATGGCGAGACGTTGCGGCGACGCGTCACCCTCCTCGCCATCGCGGCTGTTCTCCTGCAGCCACCGCGTCACGGCGGAGGCGTCGCCGTGAGCGAAGTGTTTGCCAGAACCCTGAAAGTGCTGGAAGAGACACTGCTGGATAGTTCTACCCTCAGCGATGCCCAGGTAGCAGTAGGTGACCTTTACCCCAGTCCTGTCGCCCGCCCCTTCGCCATCGGCCCGAGCGCCGTTCTCCGACTCGTGCCGAGGGAGGCCGTGTTCTTCGGCGTCCCCTTGGGGCGAGGTCTGACCGTAGCGTTCGTTAGATGACAGCGGCGCCTCGTAGCCGATGGCGTAGAGTCCGCAGGCCTTGGGGATGTCCACCGGGAGGAGGTAGTGAGACGCGCCTGTGCTGCAGCTCGCCGCTCTGGACCGGGACACTGGGATCCAGTCCACTCCCATGTGCAGCTCCAGGCAGCGAGCCTCGCTGATAGTGATGTCCAGGAACTTGTAGTAGACATTCTTCCAGTTCATCTTTTGAACTTTGGTCATGACGACGCGGCCCTCTGGCTTCTCCGGGTTGAAGTACTCCCGAAGCCTCTTGCCTAGCGGCACCTGCGAGCTGATTTCGGCGTAGTGGTAGCGCACGTCGTCGCGCCAGCGCGTGTCGAAGCCCACGCCGAAGATGGCCAGCTTGTTGGAGAGGTGCAGGCGCGAGAACTCGGTCCACGTCTGGAAGTGCTCCCATTTCAGCTGCACTGACTCCAGCATGCGCATCACGGTCCGCATCGAGTCCCTTTTTCTGCAGAGAATCCAGAAAGCACAACAATGACGGGCGTTAGAGAGGACGATCGGAAGCAGTCGCCTGTCTGTGGACACAACAGACAAACAAACAAACACACGAGCAGTCACTGTTAGCCTTAAATTATGTGCTGCCTCGATGTTCAGCATGTTTGGTAAGTTAGTATTACATAGGAAGAGCATTAGCCTGCACTGGATGCGTTTCAAGATCTCTGGGAGATCTGGAGATCCCGTGGAGGATTTGAATAATTCTAGATTTGGCGACCCCCAGAGGTAGAATTAAAAATGACGCCCTGTCTGACATTTGATTCTCCAGGCAGATCAGCATTAAAAACCAGAATGACTGTCAGGAAATCACCGAGCAGGTTCCAGAACATGGATCTTAACAGTCTAGCATGTGAGCCAGAAGCCAAACGTTAACATCCGCCTATCGATCCAATCAGTCATGCCCTTTTTGAACAGCAGAGGGCGCAATCATCTACTTCTAGCTTGACTTTCTGAACGAGAAACCAGGACGTGTCTGTTAAAAGTCAAGATTTTCAATTATCGTGTATTTAAAGTAAAGGTAATCAGTTCAAACATATTTGTATCTTGTGTATACACATATATATATATATATATTGTATTTACTCTGTCACAACTACTTCTGAAATCAGCTTTTCAACAATAACAGCCCGACTACGAGACGAAGGACGAGGCCTTCGCTCTGGGGGACTTACTGCGTTTCTACTGCCAGCTCTGCTTGAAGCTGCAGAGCTCTGTTTTTAGGCACCTGGATTTCTTCTGAGGGGGAAAAAACAAAACACAAACACGTATTAGCTCAGCGACACAGAAGGTTTTGCTGCCGTCTGCTCGCTCAAACGCTCACCCGTCTCCATGTCTCCCTCCTGGAAGGCGGAGTCCAGCACCTGGTTGCACCAGTCCTCCTGGGAGAAGTCCTCCATGGTGCTGCCGTCAGACTCCATGTCCTGGTAGAGGCCGCTGCTGTTGATCAGCACCGGAGCGCAGCCCTGGGAGTCCCAGCCTCCCTGGCCGAACACCTTCTCCAGCTGCTCTATGGTGTAGCTGCTCTTCCGCTTCCCGATGCCGTGCTCCTTCACACGGCTGTAGCAACGCCGCAGCGTCTGGAGGTGGACCGCAGGGCAGAGGGGGGGGCATCGCGTCAATCCGCTAGGTATCGGGAGCCACGTTTGATATTCAGACGACGCTCGTCAGAGATCTCTGTCTCTAAGATTAAATGTAGGCTGAAACGCAAGTGTATCGAAAAAATATTTAAAAAATCTTAATATCCACAATCCAGATCCGATCCAGATTATTGGTGTTGGTAAAATAGAGATCCCCAACCTCCATGATTGATTCCATAAACATGGCCAATAAACCAATAATCGGCCGATATTGAGGAACAACTTTTGATTTACTGCAGCGTTAGCGACAAATTCAAAGTGTTGCAGAATCCAGGAATTCTTCCGTTCCCGGCAACATTCCCAAAATTTCCCGAAAACTTCATCAAGATCCGTCCGTAACTTTTTTGAGTTCTATTACGAACAGACAAAGATAAAGATAGATAAAGTACCGGTCGATGGAAATATTACATTCAATAAAAATCTAATATTTATTTCATGTTTATAATAGTCTCAGCTAAATAAAAACTGGCTTCAGTCTCCCACGAAGGGATGTCTGGTGACGTCATCACCTCGCCGGACGTCAGCAGTGTTAATAGATGACCGTTTCACGCCCCCCCCCCCCCCCCGCAGCCATTGTTGTCCCTCCCACGTCGTTTACCTTCATCCTCTCCCTGCACTGGGACGGGGTCCTCTCGTAGCCCAGTTCCGCCAGGGCTCTGGACACCCGCTCGTACATGGCCGGACCGGGGGCTTTACCGGAGAACACGGTGCCCGCGACCTCCAGCTGCTGCATCCGCGCCTCGGTCAGCCTCTCGTTGCCCCAGACCGCGATCAGGGCGTTCGTCTCGGACGGGGTCCACGACATCCCCCGGCAGGCGGTGAAGCTGTTGGAGGAGGACGAGGCCGCCGTCCGGCCCGCGGTCCCGGAGCCCACGTTGAGCGGGGAGAAGCGGTTCGGCGTGGAGGGGCTGGACTGGTACTGGTTGCTGTCACTCAAGTCCTCCGACTCGGGCGATGGCGCCTCGGTCTTCGGTATTTTTAAGGGCGTCGATATCTCTGGAGAGTGCTCCGCGTTACTGGACGCCGCCATGTTGGCTCTGTTGCTAAGGGGAGGCGGGGAGGAAGCGTGACGTCACGGGCTTTAAACCGGAAGGGCGGGGGGGTATGGTGGAGCTCGGAGGAGGCACGCGGGTAAACAACAAATGAGGAAAACAAAACAATACAAACAAACAAAGCACGTGCGCAGCAAACATTTCTGTTTTGACTCAATTCATTTATTTGTTTGATTTCTTATTGAATTATTACATATTTAAATAAAATCACAATAAATATGTTTACTGCTTACATTAACACATCTATATTAGTGTTGCATACTTAAGAATATGAAATACAATGTGCATAAACAAAGTAGTATTTGACCGTTTAAATATTACTGAAATATAACATCAGCAAGAGTTGTGTTGGAGAATTTATGCAAATATCTCACAGTTGTGAAGTAAAAAAAAGAAACGAGATGTTCCACGCCTCTGGGTTCAAATCAGAATCAGCTCTTCAGTCAAAAGATCACCTCTCAAAATATCTCTGAGGTTAATCAGGAACTGCGTTAGTTACCCTGCTATAAAAAACATATTTGTTCCTGAAAAAACAAAAAACAATATTTAGAATGTAAATATAAATAAACATTTTGGACCGTCCAGTAAAAAGACAATTATTTGAATATGAATCCAACATTTCTGACCGTGTTATATTACTATGCACAACATGTAAATTAAAAGTGATTAATTTGAGTGTAACTCAGGAAAAACTTTAACATTCATCCATTAATAGTTTATTTGTCTTTAGTTAAATTATATCACAGCATATGAAATGAATCAATCCCAAAGATCTAAACACAGAGAGTCTTTTTCCAACAGAGCAGAGGCGAAGGAGACCTTCGGTGAGATTTTGAGTGTGCACTTGACGTCCTGATCGATGGATTGAGCTGATTGTTTACTTCATCTTTCCTGCGACTCTCTCTGATTGGCGTCCCTCGGGGACTTGCAAGCCTCTCCACTCTGCTCTGCCATCTGTTTGCCGTTTGGCTCCGTGTGGTCAGCGAGGTCCCGACCTGGCCGGAGGGACGGTGCACGAGCTTCATTTTGGATGAAGCCCCCACACTAGCTGTCCAATAAAGGGCAAAGACAGGAAACACTGGACAGCCTAACCTTTATGTGTCAAACCCGCAGCTGTCGATTTCTGCTGTCAGGCGGCGGTGAGATGCTTTTGTGCCGTTTGTGGCAGATTTGGATAAACCTTCTGGAAGCATGCGGTATATTGGGATTTAAACCAAACAGCTGTGGGAATACTTGTAGTTTTGTCAAATTGTTTTTGTTCCTTTCACATCCTGAGTTGATCCGATCGTCCCATTGAAGTGGACTGGAGGGGGGGGGGGGGTTGCTAATGACTTCATACCCATGCGTAGATCTCTATATGAAACACTGAATATGTTAAAAAATAATGCTGTGTCCTGCTCGGATTCTCATTTGTGCTTTAATATATATATAAAAACACATCAGAACAAAATAGTCAGGATCAGCGTTAATCTACGTGCCGTCAGGAAGCGGCCGTTTTGTTCTGAGGACATGCGCAGACATAACTTAACGTTAATGAGATGGATTTGATGTGCACGAGCTCTGAACTAAGCTAAGGGGAGGCGGGGAGGAAGCGTGACGTCACAGGCTTTAAACCCGTGACCTCTCGCCACCACCGGCTCTTTAGCAAGCCCCTCACTCAGGCTGCGCTCTCAGGTGCGCTGACGAAACCTAACTAGACGAAGCCAAACTAGACGCACCTGATCTGCATCTCGACTCATCGACTCCCCCCCCCCCCCCCATTTAGTCTCTGCTCTTCCTGGAAGGCTTCACCCGATGACACCGTCGCCTCCCTCCTGTCTTTTAGGTGTCCCCCACCCCCACCCGAGTGTGACCTGATTCCTGACATTGTAATTTTGTTGGTAGATATTTGGCTGTGTATTTCTGTTAGCTCTGCCTTTTGGCGTCAGCCTGCAGTCGTTATATTGTTTCCCATTAGAGATACGGCTTCCTTAGTTTTGCCCGTGATCTTCGCTTCGTTAGCTCCGGAGTCTCTTGGTCGCTTTGGCCAGTGTGTTTTGTTTTTCGTTAGTATATTACCTGCCGATGGATTTTCATTAATTGTTTCGTTTTGTCTCTCCTTTAGTTTATTGTGCCTCGCTTATTGAATTAAAAGCTTATTGAACTAAAAGCTCATTGAACTTTTCTTGCGTCTCTGTCTCTGCATCTTGGGCTCCACCACTCCCACATGAACAGTTGGTCCCTGGGACTCATTAATTGACCTCTCCACATGGGACATTCTCTTGGAAACTGGAATTCAAGTCGCTCTTTTCCTCACCCTAACCACAGTTTTTCCAGCCAGACTTTGTGATGTTAGGGAGGCTTCATGTCAGGAAGGCTTTGCCCAACCAAGTATATGAAAAGCCCAGGGCAGTGGTTCAATATGAGACGAGATGGGATGGGAACACCTGGAGACCGAGCGTAGATCCAGTCCCTTGCGGGTCGCTGGAGCATAACTAGCTGATTACGAGTGAGAGGTGGGCACGCCGAAGATGTTCACCTGAACTTTGGAGTTTTCGGCTCGGATTCTCCTAAATCCTCAAACCCTCCTAACCCCACGAGTCCCAGTTGACTCTCTTGCTACTGTAATTAGCATTTAGCTCTTTAAGGTCTTCCAGCTGGGCCCATCCTTACCCCTTACCTCCCCCTCACCCACACACACACACACACACATTCACCCCCATGTGGATACCCACCCCTACCCTGAGCTAACCTCCCCGGGCGACAAGAGGGCCCAGGTGCCATCACTGAGCGAGATGTCAGTGTAATTTGGCCCGACACGCCCAAACACATGCACCCACCTTCCATCAGTGGGGGGGGGGGGGGGGGGCTCTGGACATTAAACACTGTCTCATTAGTTTGATTTGGCTGCGATAGAAGACCTAATGAGTGACTGAAAACATCTGATCTCCACCCGTTCCAAACAAAACCTCCAGGTACGGCCAGCTTTCAGGACCAAAGCCATGTCACGCCTCCCTGCCTCAGGGAGGGGGGGGGGGGGGGCATAGTAAGGGAATCCAAGTTCAAGCATTCAAGGAGAACAATGGGGAGTGACAATACAGAAGACTTAATGGGAAGCTGTCCCTTTACTTTTGGACACTTCAGAGCTAATCCATCCATACACGGCTTTATGCGGATTGAACTTTAAATGACTTGATTATTTGGGCGCTGCACTTTCGTTAAAACATCCCAAGTTTGTTAAAACTCGGATCCACCGCCTCATTCAAAAAGCTGCTTCTTCTCTCGATGTTGCCAAAGTTTGTCAGTGATTCTCATCTGATTGGATTAAAAAATAAAGTAAATTATCTTTGAAAGAAATTATTTTCATGTCAGCAAAAACAGTCAGCAGCTCCGTGCCATTAGCTCATCTAATCTAAATATGCCAGGCTCATTAACATCTCATGAATATCGAGAAGCTAATACTTGGCTGCTGATGATATAGTTTGCACTGTCATCACAAATTGCATTCATAAATCACATCAGCCATTTTTAAACTGAACCCACTCAGTACGAACCGGCTGCTATTCCCCAAACGTCAGGATCAGTGAGCAACACAAAGGGAAACCTTTGACACGAGTGAATGAAGGACTTCTACTGGTCATCTCAGTCTCTATCAGCTCCAGGACGGACTCAATGAGGGGGCGATCGAATCTTTTCACAGCCCATTGTTATCCCACTTTGACCACAGGTGCAGAGCAGCTGAACCACCGAGGGGCTCTTGACCCGCAGTCCGTCCTCAGCTCAATACGCCATTAGCCTCGACAGCTGACCTGAGCGGAGCGCCGCGCTGTCCTCTCTGGAAAGTCTTCTCATTCCACTCAAGTCCCCCGGAAAAAGCTGCATAAGAGACGACCTGGTTCGAACTCTGTAACCGGCCGGAGAAGTTTTCAAACCAGAAAGAAAAACTTCTCTGTGTTTTTTTATTTTTTCGCCATTTCAAGTTAAACTTTTTGTCTTCAAAACTTTTGAAGTTGTTGGAACATCAGATAGAATAAAGCTAAACTAGTGGACTCTGTACTGGTTTTAAAGTTCAGTCAGCTCGTTAAGCTCATCATTTTCCCAGTGTATATAAATTGTGTGATGATATCCTTATAATCCCTCTTTAATGTGTCTGAAATTAAATCATATTTGACCTTTATCTACCCCCCCCCCCAACAAAAATATATTCACTGTCAGCACTTCTCATTTGATATAAACATGAGGTGTGAATGTAAAAAAACAAATCACGGCCCCAGCCTCTATTCTGCCAGCCTTTACCCACCAGTCTGTCATAGGCTTACATTTTATATTGTGTTTCTGTATTTTGATTTGGTTTCCCTTTCATTTCCAATGTGGGCGTGGCTACGAGGGAGCAGGCCGAACCAAACGAGGCGCACCTGATCCACATCCTTGATCATCACCAGCTCTCTACTTATATCCTGTTCACCTGCCTGGCTTCGTCTCCGTGTTTGCAATCTCGCCATCCTGTCTTGCGTCTGCGTTTCTGTGTTTCTGCCAGCTCCCTCGTGGTCGAGTGCTCAAGGTGGTTTGAGTTTAGTTTTTTTTTTTGGTAGGGGGGGCAGTGTTTTTTGGTTCATGTTATTTCTGGATGCCAGCCAGTCTGAACTTTAGTTTAGTATTTGTTTATTTTTCAGCAGAGTATTTGAGTTATTTCTGTTTTTGGACACCTGCCTGTTGAATTATTGATTGTTGTGACATTTCCCTGCAAGCTCAGAGGCAGCTGACCAAATGTCAGGATTCCAGACAGATGCTGAGCTGTCCCGAAAATGTATATTAAAAATTGCTCTTGTCGATACGTCTAACGAGCTGAGAGGGTAATGTTCATGCTTGAAACTATACAGCTGGGACTGTCCTACAAAGACAAAGGGCAGTTTTGGTGTCTTCATAAATTATACATTTAAACTGCATGTGTTTTACCAGCTGAATTTGTTAGCACATGATAATGGATTTTTTTTTTTAATCACAATTCTGCACATTAATATGTGATCAACAGTAAGTAATAGAGCTATTTCAATGAGTCTCTTATCTTTGTTTTACTAAAACAAGAATACATAAGCTTCATTCTGGAGGCAGATATTAGATACGGAGACTCTGCGACACTTTACAGGTTATGAGTAAAAGGTCCTAACACGTATAATCCCTTTGCTGGACGAAAAGCTCGTGACATAACTGGATTCACCTGAAAACTGAACATCAGAAGACAACCTCGTAGCTCCCTTCATAACTCCAGGAGAGCAGACATCCCAGCCCCCAATTTACAACGGAGATGACACAAATTGTGGAATAATGAAGCAGAAGAAGGTATGTGACTGTCATGTCACATAAGCTTGTGTGTGAAGGTGCTGCGAGCCTAATTAAAAGGCACTGGGTGCAGAGGGGGCTGCTTCGGTGCCCAACCGAGTCCCTTTATAGCCCGGCTTCCCTGCTTCTCTATCCGCTGCCTTTGATTACCCTGGAAGCACTAATGCCCCTCAATCTCAGCTGCACATGTGACCCTTCAGCGGCTGAGAGGAGAACCGGATTCTGACAGCGCCTTACACCTCAGCTTCATTGTTACGACTCTTAACAATGCATGGTGGAAATAAACACTATATACACAATGTATTTAGAAGACTGGCGTCACCTAAAACCAAAAGTGGACGTCTTTCTGGCTGCTTTTGGGCTGTTTGCTCCGCCCGAGCAGGATGCGTGGCCTGCGTGATCAAACGGACGCCCTGAGAGGGGATCGGCTGCCAATAACAGCCCCATCCAATTCAACATGCACCAAAAAACATACACTTAGACACACACACACACACTGTGGCTAATTCGAGTTTATCCCAGTGAGAAGGGAGGGACGTAATCCCCTGCTATAATTGCATTCGGGAGGTGTGTGAAAGACACCGCTGAAGCCACTCCAGCGGTGGAGGATGTGTGTTTCTTCAAGGTTGACGCTCGACAACGCACGTCTCTCAATTCCCTAATCTCTCTATTTCCAAACACGACGGCTGAAATACCTGCCGTCAGTGCCGCTAATTAGTCCGTCCCCGTAATGCGCCTCTTGATTTGAC
Organism: Brachionichthys hirsutus; assembly: GCF_040956055.1. Lineage (NCBI taxonomy): Eukaryota > Metazoa > Chordata > Actinopteri > Lophiiformes > Brachionichthyidae > Brachionichthys > Brachionichthys hirsutus. Next base: position 12,879,144 of record NC_090906.1, on the reverse strand, counting down.
ATCATTTGAAATGTACGGCAGAAATGGGGGGGGGGGGGGACAATGGGACGATGGATTCAAGAGGGTGACGGGGAAAAAAGAGACAGGAGGCGTGAAATACGCTGCACAGAGAGGTGCAGGAATAACTGGAAGAGATCAAGTCCGTCCTTGGGAGGAATTATTGTCAGTAAGAGAAAGGGTGACTTTGACAGGAAGGACTTCATAGTTTGGCTGAAATGTCTTTTCCTGCCACAATTCTGTAGATCAGACTTTTGCTTTTTTTTTTTTTTTTAATGGCGTGCTGATGTAAATTCCCAGTGTGGAGAGGCATTCACCGTTCCTATAGGTACGTCGATGAGTCTGTACATCACTTTCTGCATGCGGTGTATCTTTACAACTGGTCACTGACTGCCGAGCTCAGGGCTGGAAGGCGAGATGCATGCAGGGGATTCGTGGGACACCCACTCCCCAAAGCCCAAAGTGGCCTCGGCTCGGCAGGAACAGCACGGAGCAAATCACCTAATTTAGACACTTTCAGATTGAACTACAAAGTTTGGGTCCAAAGACTCGGATGCCTTCCTGATGGGGGGGGGGGGGGGGACTCAATTACTGCTGGGTGGCTCACACCTGAGTGGAATAATGGACTGGCAGGATGTGGGACTAAACGGTGTATCCGGTGATGGACGCCTGACTTCTGTCCTTCATTACTGGTTCACACTTCTCTATTTCTCTGGTCTACATTTCAAAAGTCTCTTTATTAGGTCCAATGGAACTTAGAACCCTTCTGTTTCTGTGAGGGACCGCAGATGAGGCCTGACTGGAGTCGTCCATCACCCCTGTCAAAAGTCCCGGCAACCCCCCAACTCCCCCACAGCCCCGCAGCCCAGCATGCATATTCACATGAGCTGGTGTCCCGTCTGAGGAAGCCAAATATGCCCCGCCCCGTGTATCCCTTTTCTCAGTCAATATTAAAATGGGATAATAAAGAGGGGCAAGATTCCCCCCCCACCCCACCCCCCGTGGTGATGGCCCCCCAGAGACCGCTGGCTAATTAAAGGGCTGCCCCTTCCAATGAACAGCAATCAGTCACAGCTTTGGGAAGACAAACACATGGGCTCTCCTTGGATGGACAAACGGGATCGCTGGTGTGTTAAGAGTTTAAAGAGGGAACACTCACTGGGAGGGGGACGGCGTTCCGTGCTGCAAAGCCCTCGTTGTTATGAGTTAATGGGGGGGAACAATATCCTAAAATAAATTATTCCTTAATGAAGTGATCTGTTTACGCGATCGCTCGTTGGTTTCACTCGTTTAATGACGTCACAGAGTCGAGCAGCGTCCGAACTCCTGGAATGAAGATCTAAAGTTTGTCCATTTGTGAGAACCAACCATTTGATGTGGCGGATGAAGATTATTTATCTGGATCTGCTTCTAATTGCAAACTCGTGGCGACTGAACTCCTTTATAGGCCTGATTTTAACTCATTCAATGCCATCAACGTCTAAATACGTTTTTTATAATAACTTTATTTTTCCTGATGAAAGAAGAAACTTTAATCTTTCAACATACAAAATCCACACAACTTTAATGAGATCTTGAACAAGAACCATCCTGAGATTTTTTTTTTTTTTTTTTGGTCAAGATCCATCCATCGGTTTTTCCGTAATCCTGAAATTAGAAAGTTCAGTGGCACAAAAGTCCAAAGGGAACATTTTAAACTTGTTTCCACCTCCTCCAATTATCGTAAACTCGCCGGCTCTGATCCACGAGCGAGCCTCTAAATGACGGCGTGGCCATTAGAGCCGCTGTCATTTCCTGAGAGGCCAACAATTAGGCCTTGCCAGCAGGCCCCGGCCGTGCTAATGGTCTCCATGCGAAAGCAGTGAGAGCATCCATAGTGGGGGTCAGTGGAAGACCAGTGGGTGCCTGGAAGAGAGCCACTCAGCCCTCTGCCTTAATTGCTGTGAAAACTCCATCCAGCGGGGCTTCTGGAGTGGCGGGATGAACTGGCGCCCTTTGAGAGGCTTGGTTAAGCTGGCCTCGGCTTCTCTTGCTCCAAACGCTCCCACAGGGGGCGACGGGGTGGACGGCAAAAAAGGACAGCAGATGGAAGAAGCATAACGTTGCAGCAGCAGAGCAGCGGGAGGAGGAACTGAGCGTGGAGCGCAGCGGGACACTCGGCTGGCTGCTCTGCGCCGCGTGAAGTCAAAGGATGAGCCGAGAGGACTGTGGGTGAGACGTGGGGGCGTCCCACACGAGGACGTTCGGTATGAAAACAAGCCCCTGTTTTAGGGTACGCTGTTCCTATCCAATTGTCTGGGGCTCGACCGGCGATGGCCCGGGCAGCCAAGCGAGCCGGGACATTTGCATCACAGAGACGGTGACAATAAATGGACGGCGGCGAAATTGAGAGGGAAAGGTTGACACCGCGTTTGTCTTGTTGTGCCGCCTGTTAATCACTTCCAAAGCCCCTCTGGCTCCAATAGATGAGGATAAAAGAATATAAAAGAACAATTTGGGTGACCCCAGCTGTGAATAACCAGCCCATCACGCCACACAATGGCCCCATTCATGCTTGCTGTGATTCGGCTTGTGATCTCGGACACGCCCCCTCTCTCTCTCTCTTGCCACGTCTTTGTTAAAGTCGTCCGTCAGGCGTATCATTTTCCTCTGCCCACCCTTCCTGCGTGGCCAGATGGTTCAAATCCATAATTCCCCCCCCCCCCTCCCATCCATGTAGCCTTTCTCCGGAGCTCATTACAGGCCAGCACTAGCCACCTCCATGGCTAATGACGCTCAGCGTTGTCGAGCTGAGGTGCAATAGTTTAGTGAGCTGGGAGGAGGCCTCGGCACCTGGGGAGTCTACCTGTTACAGTGCCTGGCCAATCAGCCGACCAGAGGAGGCAGACGGGGGCCAAGGGGGCGGGGGGGGTCCAGCTGGCTTTAACATAAGACATGGTGGCCGCCTTTAGGGGATATAAAGCGAGATGCAGGATGCACACTTCTGTTGGTATCCATACATCACAGACAGAATGCATTTGTTTAGATTGATTACGTCTTGCATTGTCGTATGGCAGCTGAATGCATAGCATGAAACCATCCCGAGGTTTCAGGCCCAGCGCAGGTGGCTCAAACCTGTCCAGGTGAATCCCGCTTAAAGCACTTATTGAGCTCTGACTGGCGCCTGCCATCGATTGTCTCCCGGACGGCGTGTCCTCTTTGAAGATCTCCGCACGGCGCTGCGGGAAAGCAATCAAGCTCAAAAGTGTTTTCTCCTCCTTCAAATTCTGAGGCTGCCAAATAACTTCTGGCTCCAATCAATATGGCGTGGTCCCCTCCACTCCGAGCGCTGCGACGTTGTCCCTCTCCAACGCTGATTGGAATGAAGGCCAGTGTTTTGAAGCTTACACACACACACACACACACACACACACACTGATGGTGAGGATGTGACTCTCGCTGAGAGGCACGAGGTCTCTCCCAGGCAAGTCGCATCGCCGAACTTGAGGTCAGCCTCAACGAAGGACTGCAGGAGTCCAACCCGAGGGAGCAGATGTGGTTGGGGGGGGGGGGGGGGGGTCACTACAATTACTGCTTCTTATGGGGAGGTGGGCCCAGCTTATAATACTAATGCATATTTAGATGACCACTTTGCATTCATCTGCATTCATCTAAAAAATAAAACCGCATGACAATGAGACGCTGATATTAAAAGGTGTGCGGAGCAGGAATTCATGAGATGCAAATGTCAGAGGATGAATGATGAACCAATGGGATAAGTGGCAGGTCCATCTTTTCCCGCTTAATATCCATGAGGTCGCGGCTAATTGTGCTTTTGTTGTGCAATTATCCAGAGTTTGCTCAGGGTTTAGGTTGTCGGCTGGTGGGGTGCGAGCGGGGCTTTGTTTTACGTCCTGCCCCCGTAGCCCCACGTCTAACTTAGGCCTCTGGAGATCAGATAATCCCCCGACTAAAGCATATTGGCTCTGTCGCCCGCCATTACGCTGCCTGCTATAGACGAGAAGGAACACGTATAGGTGATACCTCGGGCTCTTAAGTAGTCTGGGCTTCCGCTGCGATGGGCAGTCGAGATGCTTTGAAGCCGACTTTGAAGTCAGGAGGTAATTTGGGGGGGGGGAAATTGTCCGCGGGTTCTCCTGGAGAGGCGGTTTGTGAGAGGCATGATTGGACGCAGCGCTCCAGAGGGGGGGGGGGGGGGCAGTGGGGCTTTCTGTCCTTCTGTCCTGCACACTGAGCATACAGGACAGAGGCACCAATTACAGCTCTTTAGCACACGGGCAGTTGTCTCCCAGCTCTGATAATGAGCCTTGCCAACTGCTCACCAGTCCAGGTCGGGGGCACCTCATGCTCAATGCGAACAAAGACCCCCCCCCCCCCCCCCCCATTTCCAACCTATAGTTTGGTGGGTTATTGGATCTGGCTATTTGCCTGCCCACCCTAGTCCAGCTGGGGACAGAGGGGATGGGGATGCACCCGGCTGTCTTTGCCCAACTCGGACATTCCCAAGGGGGGGGGCTGCAACCAGCAGACCTCTGAAGAGCACCTGAGCAGACCCGGGCACAGATGTTCCACTCTGATGCCGTGTGGCGTCTTGTGGCACATCTTTCTGATGGTCGTCTGACTGCGGGGGCCGGCAGGACCCCCCCGCCACGCAGCTCAGGATGAGTCAGACATCAACCACACTTCATCTCTGCTGACGTTCATCCAGGGCAGGGGGGGGGGTCACGCTCGGTCATTACAATGACACGCTGCAACGAGGCCACGGTGTGCATTTAATGTGTTCTCCTGATCAGGAGGCGAAACTTTTACAACTGAGAGGAAAATCATTCTGATGCATCCACATGTTCATCGTTTTTTTTTTCTTCTTAGAAAGAAAGAAAATGTTGTGGATTAAATGTTCAAAGGAGGGGTTCATGAAACATGCATGGGCCGGGGAGCTCTAATTCAAGATTAATGAGTCCAAACGGTGATAGCTGTAGCATGATATGATACGGCTCCTTCATTAAAGATGCAGTTTCAATCGTTTTGAACACTTTTATCTCTGGAATATGGTAAATTAAATACATTCTCCCAAAGTTGATTTGCAAATTTGTCTCCCTTGATGAGCAGCTTTGCCTGAGAGCCTCTGAGCAAAGAAGCTAACCTTAAGACTGTGGAAATGTCCAGTCGTTTAGTAGAAGGCTTCGGCGGAGCGACTCAGCCTTGATGCATGAAGGAATGCGTGTAAATTAATTCAGTTAAATTCATGCATTTGCTGCAGACTAAATGAAAAGCTCGCTCAGCTATCGCTTTGCTATTCTACATCTCTGTAAGCGACGGTTTCTCACTGAAATTGCAAGACCATTTCATTAAAGCGGCCCATTACAAGACTCAAAAAGGACAAAAGAAACCTCGTCTGGCAGATTCTCTATATGCAGTGTTCTGTCGTTGGATTTTGCTTCTCGTTTAGTGGAGTCGTTATCAGAAGCAGTGTGGGAAAGGGAATCCCGCTCTCAACACGGGTTCTCACCTCTGAATGTCTGTCCCAAAGGACGGCCGGTGCTTCCTGTTGTCTCTGATCAACTCATTTTAGTGTTGGCGCGACGTTTTGGGTGCGCAGCGTAGGGACATGTGCGCTGTCGTGGTGCTAACGCTGCATGCTACTGTCTGAAATCTGTAACCATGGAGCCGGGTGGAGGGATGGGACCGGGGGGGTCTTCTGTAGGAGCTGTGTGGGAATCCGAACCCCCAAATGCTGACATTAAGGACCCGTCCGCATGAACATTTGTATGAGAGGCCAAACGGAGCTTCTGCCTCCGCCCGTCCTTTGGTTTGATGGATTTGCATGAAATTTGGTTTCATGCTTCAGAGGTCCTCGCCGCTATTCTAATGGCGGTCACTACTTATCCATTAGATAACGCTCAGTGTCGTTTTACCACCTGATACAAGTATTGAGCTACTCTCATCAGGTCACAGCCACCAATACTATAGTATGGATATTATTACTCTGAAGACAGGTATTATCTTAAGATAACAAGTAATCAATTAAAGGTTGATTAAAGTCCTTATTGAGCGTCTTTATATATTCACATGTTTATTTACATTTAGGCAGGACTGACCGTCATCACAGCGGTGATTATCAAACCCGGAAGAGTGTTAACTCGGGATAATGAGCATTCTGAAGAAAGAAACCGGAGAGCGTGCCGTCGCAGTCGTTTATTCGCACTTCAGTGCCGCCTCGTTATCGCAAGTTTATGACAGAACACCCCCCCCCCCACCCCCCGCGCTGCTCAAGTCAAGATCTGAAGTGAGCGGCTCTTCCAAAAAAGCAGCCGGAGTTACAGGCTGTTTCTTTAAATTCAATATTCCTCCAGATTATTCCTCCAGTCCATTTCTTTTCAGTTAATGACTTTTGCAATTTTGGGGTTCAGTGTTTTGCCCGAGGGGACTTTGACCCGTGGACAGTCAAAGCTGGGATTGGAACCACCGGCCTGCTGATCACCAGACGACCCACTCTTCCCGGCGGCGCGTAACCTCATTGGCTGGGCTAGCAATGACATCACAGCGAGGTTGCTGAACTGGATTGCAGTAACACTCTTCTGAGATGGCAAATATTAACGACATCAGATTGTATCTTTAAAATGTTGCCGATTCATCCTTCAAGTCTCAAAGGCAGCATCTGGATAAAATAAAAGGTTCGCTAGATGGATGGCATCTCCAACAATAAGCATCTGGACACCGTGACCAGAACAAACCTGTTATCTGCTCCGTGCTGAAACACCGATAACAAACGGAAGAGCCTGAGAACGCAGCCTGACTGTGAATGAGCTGCGGCGAGCCAGGTGTGCGTCTCCCCGACTGCTAATGGCTGCCACCGTGCAGGTGGAAGATGAGGCTCCTCTTGAGCGGCTTGATTGTGGAATTACTGAAATCTTGTGTATGAAATTCACTGAAGCAGCACGGAGCAGCTGAAGCGCCGCGGCCGTCGCTACGGCGTTCACGTCAGTGTCACACGTGCAACACACTCTAGTCAGCAACTATTGATCAAGCCCCCCCCCCCGACCCTGCCATACTACGCCCATATTGTTGCCATTAGGGGCGTGTGTGTGGATGGAACTGGCACAGACGCCTCATGAATGGAAGAGCCTCTCAAATGGCGAGGGAACGAAAGGAAACCCGAGGAATTGGCTACGGTACGGGGGTCGTCACGGCGACTTTGTCGGCAGGACGGCTGCCATTGTCACAGTGATGAAGCAGGAGGACAGGGGCCTGATGGGGGGGGGGGGGGCATCGTTAATAGGAGTCACACTGGGGCTGTCAGCGGGGGGTCCAGGCGCCACATGCGACCACGCCGCCCCGATCGCATGTGCATGTCAATGATGATATGTGGCCGACGCGGGCTGGGCGAGAGCATGCTTGAGCATGATTGAAGGCATGTGGCAAATCCGCTTCATCTATATGCACATGCACATGCACATGCACATGCACATACGGACACGCATACACAAAGACCGGAACATCCCAAGTCGCCATCCGGCACTCGTAGCGGGGATGTTTTCAGAACGCTAACTGAGCACCACGCAAAGCGGGTTAGAGCACATCAATACTTGATGCAGAGCTTTAGAGCTTTGCTCCTCGTCTCTCCGATATTTCCCGTCTGGGGAATTCGTTTCGTAGTTTAAAATGTTATCAAATCGCAGAGCCGACATTAACGCAGTCGTATATGGGCTTCGGATGCGGTTTTGTCGAAGTCAGTGTTTTCACAGAAAATCAAATCTCCGTCTTCGTGTTTCACTCCAGTGTGAGATTCTGATTGGGGGGGGGGGTGCGATCCTCAACTCGCAGTGTTTCCAGAGACAGTGGAAGAGAAAAGACAGCCAAATCACACAGCAGGAGTCGTGTTTGTTTGTCTAGCACATTCTGTGTGCATGCATTTATGTACATAAGACAGTAGGTGTGTGTGTGTATGTGTGTGTGTGTGTGTGTCTGTGTGTGTGTACTTTATGGGTGAGACAGTGACAGTAAGTCTATTCACCCTCTTTTCTCCAGAGTCCTGATACGTAACCTCCCGGGATGATTATTAATCTAATAATTAAACATTTATTGCGAACAGCACCTGCTCTCTCTCTCTCTCTCTCTCTGCTCCGGAACCCCATTGCAAAACAGGCAGATAGGAGGAGAGGGAGGGAGGGAGGCAGGAGGAGCCAGAGAGAGAGAGAGAGAGAGAGAGGAGAACAGCAAATCCGAAAGGGGCCATCATCACATCGCCGGATTCTTTTACACCGGCGAGAAGCGGCTGTTTTGTGTGGCGGCAGACGGCGTGTGAAGTTATGTGACCGCAGAACAAAAGAAAGGAGGAAGGAACAATCCGATACTGGGAAAGGAACCGGAGGAAGGGGTGCCCCCCCCACCCCACCCACCCCACCCAACACACATCTGGAATCCACCAAAAACTAACTGAATAAACTTTCTTTTAATTCACAATTTCAGTCATTTTTATCCAGTTTTTTTTTTAAAATATCTGAATCGATCTGGAACCAAACAGACATCAAGTCTTCTTACGGAAGCGAGGAGAGCCCACTGTGGACAGACTCCCACTGTGGACAGACTCCCACTGTGGACAGACTCCCACTGCTGAAGGACCTCTCCACCAGAGGAAGATGCTGCGCTATCTGATCAAGACTCTGCTGCAGATGAACCTTTTCACCGACACCATCCGGAGCCCATCCAACGGCACCGATCTCTACTTCAACGGCTCCCTGCTCGACTGGGGGAACTTCACCGGCTTCAACGGTAAGCGGGGGGAACCCACTCCAGCCATCCTCCCCCCCCCTCCCGGTTTAACCTCCCTTTTGATTTGACTTGCCCTTTTCCCCTCTTGCATAAGGTTTAGGTTTTTTTTTAAAGACCGTAAAGGCATGAAAGGAGATTCTTTATTTGTTATGGAAATACAGACTGGAGGGAGCTGGAACGGGAACGTGGAAGGACTTGTCCTGAGAGTTTGCTGAAGACTGCTCTAGTCATGATTCAAGATGTGCCGCTCTCAGAGCAGATGTTTAATACGTGTCCAAGAACTAAAGATGAACGTTTAGAACCGTGCAGCATCCTTCCTGAAGGATCATGGGATAATAATTCCCAGTAAAGAACACTGCATTGATATTTAACCATGCATGAGCTGAGCTCTCCTATCCGTCTCCTGCCATGACTCGACTGCTGTCGGAGGGGGGGGGGGGGTCCGAGCCGTCACAGCTTCTTCACTTTTCCCACGCTTCATCTCCATCAGCGCTGAAGCTCATCTCTGTTTCAGGTGGGATGGACTTGTTTCCTGCAGCTGTGAGGGGAATTTAGTTTTTATTGCGTCTGCCGACTTGTAACATGGTGTAATGAGATGTGTGTGTGTGTGTGTGTGTGTGTGTGTGTGTTTTTATTGGTATGCACTGACATGGAGGAAAATATAAATACAAGTTGCTCATTAGCGCAGACATCAATGTGATCTGCAAATTCTGTAACACACACACAGGCGCGCGCACACACACACACACACACACACCCTGCAGTTGTATTTATTACCTCAGCCGAGGAGGTTGTGTTTTCGGCAGCGCTGGTTTGTTTGTTTGTTGGAACAGATGATTACGTTTCGGTGATGATCCAGAAGAGATCCTGGATTCTGGATCACTTTGAACTTTCCGGTAACGTTGCAGTAAATAGCGCTTCGAAATTTGTTCCTCAATGTCTGGGTTTATGCTTGCGGGGCGGGGGGGGGGGGGGGTCTCTATCTCACCAACAAATTTCATCTGGATCAGATCCAGAATGAAAATAAACAATTAAGTTTTAACATTAAAACCTCGTTTACGGATTCAAGAATCAGTTAAAAATACAATCAACTCTGATTCACTTTAACTTTTCATGGTTGGTGTATAAAGACACCAAGAACAATCTAGAACCTTTTGGTGCTGATCCAGATCACCATGTGGACGTTGTGAATCCGGTTAGGAGGGGAACGAGCTGCTTGGCGGAGGTCTGCGCCCTCTGAGTGCTTTTTCTAGTTATATATTGTATCTTTATGGTTTATAAAGGTCATTGTCTTTCGTTCTTTCCTTCGTTCTTTCCTTCGTTCTTTCGTTCTTTCCTTCGTTCTTTCCTTCGTTCTTTCGTTCTTTCGTTCTTTCCTTCGTTCTTTCGTTCTTGCCCATCTTCTCTCCATTGACTGTTGGTTCAGAGTCCGGGCTTGAGGCGCTCCCTCGTTGCGCTGCTTTGTGTGGCTCTGCAGGTGATTGCTGTGTGTTTGTCACAGAGGGAGGGTGAGTGGACGTGGGCTGATGGAGCCCCCCCCCCCCTCCCTTGTTAACCGCCCCCCACCGTCCGTGGCGTTGGCTGTATCAACAATCTAGCTTGTCTTTTATTGCGCTCACACTTCTATTTCTTTCTCTCCTGCGTCTTCCCTCCTTCCTAATGGAGTGCAGATTGAGCGTGGCGTTTGGCGGCTGAGCTCTATAGCTGCCCGACGCCAACAGGCGAGGAACAGCGACTCTATCGAGGGGGGGTCCATCCGGTGCCGAGCATCAGACGGGCCTATCCGGGGCTCATCTCAGACATCTTTGACTGAGAGTTTCCTCCCCGCAATCTGAAGGTGACATCGATGCATTCAGGGGGCGTAAAGGACGATGGGGAGGGGGGGGGGGGGGGGGTACAAGTAATAGTTCTACTTATCAGCATTCAGCGAGATAAACCTTCGTTGTAAAGAAGACGGAGAGAATGAAACCGAATCAATCTTGGTCTGTTCTCATTGCTCCTCTAATCTGGATTGATGTCCCTCATATTTTGATTTGCTGTAATAGAGATGTATTTCACCGGCCATTATGTGCTGACTCATCAGTGGGGGGTGGGGGGGGGGGGGGGCTCGATAGCAAGGCAGTGGGTGGACAGCTTGTGTAGCTCGACCCGGCGCTCAGAGGGAGGCTCAATGAGGAAATCAATGGAGCCCAATAACCGATTCGCCGAGACGCAGCTCGATGGTGGACCGGAGGGAGCGGCTGAGTCTGTGTGCTCACCTCCTCGCTCTCCTTCACCTCCTCTCTCCCTCCGTCACACCGTGCGCTCGGTCGATCTGCTCGGGGAATTGTGGCGATGGTTGACTTCACGCCGAAGTCTGAGGAGAACTTAGTTGGAAATCAATATGATCCGACGTTTATTTAATGCACACAGGCCATAATTAGACACACGGCGTTTCTGTAAAGATGTAAATGAGCTCATTAAAGGGGCCGCAGTGTGATCGATAAATGTCCTGATCAGGTTCATGTGCGTGGAGAGCCATTTGCCGCACCATGCGATATAAAGTCCTAATTAAAGGCGGCCTGCAGAACACGCAGCGCTGCAAATCACAAAACCGTCACGCAAAAAAAGAGAATTCAAGGAAGGAAGCCGATCACCACGGTGCCCTGCCGGGGGGGGGGGAGGGGGGGGGGGGGTTGAACCTGCTTTACCCGGGAACGTCAATCTGGAGCCGTGGGAACATTCCGAGTACCCGTAGACGGCTTTAGAACTTCCAGGAGATGAAGATGAGTACCACAAAATGAAGAAGAGTTGCCCCCCCCACGAGATCCAGTCCAGTTCCGTTCCTTGTGGATTCGCTGGGAATGGCTCACGGATGCATTATTGATCGAGCGCTGCAGG